>NC_048596.1:210436496-210736496 GCF_003668045.3 Cricetulus griseus
CATCGGAGACATTGGGTAAACAAAGATCTCCTGTGAGGCAGTCACTGGCTGCTGACTCTGAGTGGGACTCTGACCTCAAAGCAGTAGAAGAGAAGTCTGTTAGGCACAGAGAAAGATGAGGCAGGTCTATAGTTTGTCTTCCCCTACCTCCTACTAAATGTTCAAGTGCTGAAACTGTGGTCCTAATACGGCATCATTGAAAGGTAATGAGTCTTTATGAGATGATCAAACCAAAAAAAAAAAAAAAAAAGGAGGTCAAAACCTTTCACAGGGCTGAGTAGGAATGGGTGAGTTCTCAATTTTGCAGGAATGGATTGAATCTCATGAGGGCAGGTTGTTGCCCCACATGCTTGGCCCCAGCTGCATGTTTCTCTTCAGTGAGCTGAACATCACATGACTCTCCTCTGAAATCAAGCAGATGTAGGTACTGTGTTATTAGTCCTCCAGATTAGTGAGTCCATCTTTCTTCTTAATTTATTGGGACTCGGTTTTGTTTTGTTTTGTTTTTTCAACATAGCATATGTGTGTGTGTGTGTGTGTGTGTGTGTGTGTGTGTGTGTGTGTGTGTGTGTGTGATATGCATATTGTAATATGAATAATAAAAACCGATAGACAGATACTGGGGTTCAAGCTGAAGATCAGAAAAGCAAAGCAACCAGCCACTAGCTCTTACCTCTACCTCAGACCGAATGGGCGATCCTGTCCCCAGGAGTCCTCAGACTCCTCAGATTTCATCTCTCTCCTGCCTCATCTCGCCTTATATTCCTCTCTCTGCCCAGCCATATCACTCCTGTCTCCACCTTCTTAGTGCTGGGATTAAAGGTGTGGAATTCCAAGTGCTGAGATCACCTTTGTGTGAACTCTGTTTCTTTTTTAGATTAGATTAATTTTGTGCAACTCAGGGTGGCCTTGAACCAACATAGATGTATCTGCCTCTGTCTTCCGGGTGCTGGGATTAAAGGTGTGGCCCCCATTGCCTGTCCTCTATGGCTAACTAATGGCTTAGCATGTGGTATGGCTAACTAGTGGCTTAATTCTGCATTCTGATCTTCAGGCGAGGTTTATCTGTTAGATTACAAACAATACATCATTACTGTTTACACACACACACACACACACACACACACACACACACACACACACACACACTTATTCTGAGGGGAATACATGCACCACAGCACACATGTGAAGGTCAGAGGACAACTTGTGAGCATCAGTTTTTCCCCTTCCACCATATAGGTTGTGGGACTTGAACTCAGATAGTCAGGCTTGGCAGCAAGTGTCTTTATCTATCAAACCACCTCAACAGCTCCTGAACAATTTTTTAAAATGAAACTCAAATGGACAATTCACGCCATGTTTTTATAATCTAACATTCTAACATAATACAATTCAAAGGTACATTAATTTTTTTAATTGTGCAAAAGAAATGCTTAATTGCAACAGCGGAGTAAATTAGATTAATGAGAAACTCACCTTCCCAGAATTCCAGGATTGAGTTTGTGCTATATACTGTAGAGGGCTGCGTGACAAGCTTGCTCTCTGTGGTAAAAGGATAGCACCGGCTTCCGCTTTCTGCTAGCCCGAGACTTGGCTTCGCTTCCGTGTGTATGTACCTGTGGGCATTCGCCACGTGGCTTGCTGGGGTTGGCTACCCAAGAGCCATTTAAGTTGAGGGAGGGCTTTCCCCGGGGTCAGAAGATTATTTAAGTTTCCTGAGTAAACTGCTTAAGGAAGAGTCTCAGCGTTGCGTCTTCCTTGCTGGTCGAGGCGGTCGCGGCAATATATAATGCTCTGATTTTCAAAAGCTAGGCTTCCCCCTTGTTTCCTGCTTAGATTCTTAGTTGGTATCATCCTTATAGATCTCTGGACATTTCCCTAGTGCTAGATTTCTCTTTAAACCTATAATGGCTCCCTCTATTGAGGTATCTCTTTTCTTGCTCTCCTCTATTTTTCCCTGACTCAATCTTCCTGCTCCCTCATGTCTTCCTCCCCTGTCCTCTTCTCCCCTTCTCTTTCCCCTAATTCCCTCTCCCCTTCCCCCATGCTTCCAATTTGCCAGGAGATCTTGTCCCTCTCCCCTTCTCTGGGGGACCATGTGTGTCTCTCTCAGGGTCCTCCTTGATTCCTGGCTTCTCTGGAGGTGTGGATTGTAGGCTGCTACTCCTTTGCTCTATGTCTAATATCCATATATGAGTGAGTACATACCATGTTTGTCTTTTTGTGACTGGGTTACCTCACTCGGGATGGTTTCTTTTAGTTCCATCCATTTGCCTGGGAATTTCAAGATTCCATTGTTGTTTTCCATTGTTGTTTTCCTCTGAATAGTACTCCATTATGTAAATGTACCACATTTTCTTTATGCATTCTTCAGTTGAGGGGCATCTAGGTTGCTTCCAGGTTCTGGCTATTACAAATAATCCTGCTATGAACATAGTTGAACAGATGTCCTCATTGTATGAATGTGCATCCTTTGGGTATATGCCTAAGAGTGGAATTGCTGGATCTTGAGGTAGACTGATTCCCATTTTCCTGAGGAACCGCCATACTGATTTCCAAAGTGGCTGTGCAAGTTTGCACTCCCACCAGCAGTGGAGGAGTGTACCCCAAAGGTACATTAATTTGATATTAGGTGCTGAGCAATAATGGAAAGAAAATGTTACAAGTCTTTGTTGTCTATAATCAAACCGTTATGTTTCCATAAGAACACAAAGCTATGTGTGTGAAACAAAAACACTGCAGTTCATAACATACCAGTGTCAAACTGGAGGCATTTCAGGCGATACTTGTTGGCACTGTGTTGGTGTGATACAACTGGTGGTACAAAGTGCACATTATGTCTTTGGCTCCAAGGCTGCAGTGAAGTTGAGTGATGCAACACAGGCAAGTGCTGCCAGAAATATCTCTGTTTCATTACACCTTTGATTTTAAATTAATTTTTGGCACTTGGGCATTACCAAACACTTTAGTGTTGCCAAATTTTTCACTGCTTCCCACACTCAGTTATGAGGTGATGACCCACAGCTTGAGAAGTTGGGTTGTAATGGCACTCAGAGAAGCCAAACAGATCCCCTAACTCCAAAAATAGGAATTGCCCGAGGCAAAGCCAGGGATCTTCCGAAATGCAGGCCTGGGGGCTATCTCTCATCTTGTCCTGCATTGTGAGCCATAGCCTTCAGCATCTTCCCCTGCAGGGAAATCATGTGACTGTGTGGGTTCTCAGAACATGTGTTCTCACTTAGAAGTCTCTTGGGAAAACCTCAAACCCCAGTGGCTCCTGGACAGTACCCACACCAACAGAGAGCATTCATCCAGTGCCTTCCTCAGCTTTCCTCTGTCCTGCAATGGAAAGAATCAAGGGATAAACTGATTGTTTGCCCTGACTGGATTGGGTAAAACAAGAGAATTCTATAATTTTCACCGATGACCTCTAATTCCAGTATCACATTCATGTCGCTCCCCCAGGAAGCCCTTCCCTCCTCCCTTCATTCTCAACAATAGGGTCCTGAGAAGACGACACACAAAGTCCCCAAAGACCTTGTAGTGGGTTGAATGAGATGCCCTCCATGTTCTCAGGCATTTAAACACTTGGTCGCTAGTTGGTGATGCTATTTGTGAAGGCTTGGGTGGTATGGCCTTGCTGGAGGAACTATGTCCCGTGGGAAGGTTTCAAGATCCATTTCTAATTTCTTCACCCTGCTTCCTGTTTGTGGTTCTAGATGTCAGCTCTCAGCTGGTCCTGTTGCTTTGTCTGCCATCTGCTGCCACAGTTCTGCACCTTGATGAACTCTTAGTGTTAAACCAGAGAGTCCCAAGAGAAAGACCAGTTCCACAATTCCTGAGCCAAATTTGAAGCAAGCTTTAAATACTGGCCAGGATGGTGGGCTCTGACCAGCACCATTCTGGGTTTCCCAGGAAATGGCAACCAGTCACATTTTGCAGAGGTTTATAAAGGCAAAGCCATAAGACTTTGTGTTTCCCACCAGGTCCAATCAAGGGCAAGCATACATCCTGACATACTTCCTGCCCATGTATCTCCCACCTACATCCAAACAAGCACATCCGATGCAGTTGAGTCAAACAAACTTGTTTAGGGATGTGAAAACATGTGGCATGTTGTCTCAAAAGACCCGCAGCCCCCAGCATTCCAGGAAGATATCTATCCTCGGGCAAGTGGGGCTTATAGGTTAACTTTGGCTCTTATGTTAGCCCCCTGGAACCATAAGCCCAAATAAACCCTACTCTCTGTAAATTACTTTGGTCATGACATTTTATCATAGCAACAGAAAAGCAACTATACCTAACTAAAAAGCTAACCTTTTCTTCTCAGTTCTCTCCTACTTTCACTGAGAAACAATCATACAGGTCCCTCTTCCTCCCCTCATCTTCTGCAACAGCTGGCTTCCCTCCCCTATAGCACCACATCACCTCCAGAGCAGAAGGGACTGTTCCTTCCTTATCTCAGGTCTCTCTGCGTCATTGAGGTTTGAGCTGAGAACAGCTGGCAAACTCATAGAATAGAGCCAGTGTGTTTAATACAGGAACTACTTAATGATGGCAGACACAGGAAGAACAACAAAGGATGGTGGTGTGCATGTGTGTGCCTGTGTTTGTGTGCATGTGTGTGTGGGGATTGAACCTAAGGATTCACTACCACTGAGTTATATCCCCAGGCCCTACTTCCAGGCTTGAGGAAACAAAAAGAATAGAAGTTTCTAAGCCCATGAAGACAGCAATGGCAGAAGATCTCTGGGAACTGGAGAACTGTGCCCAGGAGGAAGGTGGCTGCTTCTGGTGGCCCCCAAGAGGCAGAAAGCAGCAAGGACGACTGATAAATGCTCTCACCTCCTACAAGTACATCATTAGCCAAACCCAGGAGAAAACCAGGGGACAAGAATGACTTTGTTGCTGTGCTCAGCTGCCAACCTCCTGGGCACAGAGAAATGCAGAAAAAGACAAGAGTTCTAGGTGGGGAGAGACAAATGGAAAATTCCCAGCTGAGTCCCCACTCACGTAGCCTTCCAGAGAAAGAAAGGGGGGCTGCCATTAAAATAATTCTAGCCAAAGACATTTCCTTAAATGATGGAGAGAGTCACAGCCGCCCCAGTAAATCATCGTAGGGGAAAAATTTTAAAACACAGGTTTTAAGATGTTTGAGAAACTATTCTTACCTGAGAAAATAAAATTGAAAAAAACATATACATTCAAGACAGATCTTAGAAATTTACTAGTGACACACAATAGGGTTTGAGTAACTTTGTATTTGATTCTGTTTGGGGTGCTTGCTTTGTGGGGCATTTCTCCTTCTATCTCCCAGGCTGGCCCTGAATTTGCTATGCAGCCTAAACTGGTCCTGTTCTTTTAATCCTCTTGCTTTGGACACCCAAGTGCTGGAAGTACAAGTGCCTACCACAGCACCCTACTGGAATAGCTTTTATATACTTACAAAAGCAAAATATTTCCTCTACTACTGTGAAATACATTTTAAAAGCACACATTCATTTTAATTCTTGCCCAATACAATGAGTGACTGTTACAGGAGAAAGGGCCCGGGAGGCATCTCGGCGGGGAAAGCACTTGGCATATAAGCTCTGAGTCTGGATCCCCCAGAAATTATGTAAATCTGGCACCGTCACTTGTATGTAACTCCAGAACTCCAACAAGATGAGAGATGAAGATCGGAGAATCCCACCAAAGCTAAGGAGGAGTGGGCAACTTGTCTGGTGTATGCAATGGCCAATAAGGCAGAAGGCAAGAATTAACACCTAAGATTGTCCTCTGAGCCCATGCACCATGACGTGTGAGCCTGCACATGTACACATACACATACACATACACATCACCGAATAATAGAGAAACACACTTCTGATTGTGATCTCTTCTGCCTTTTAAGGGCAGGAAGAGTCAAACCCAGGGCCTTCTAAGGGTCCTAAGACACATCCTATTCCTGTTTGCATTGTGCATTGCAGAACTACAGCCTCATGTTCAGAGGCCTTGCCATGATTCTATCTGATGATGAACAGCTAATCATGTCACCCAATTACAGTTGTCAGAACATTTGAAGTTTTGCCTCCTGTGTCCTGAAGGGCAGATGTTGCAGCTGCAACATAGTATAGCCTACATTTCCTTTGCTATTGTTAACCCTGCTTTTGACTTCCATATAGTTCTGGTGTGAAGAAACGAGAGTTACATAAGGCACAGACCAAAACTTAATATCGAGAAATAAGCATTTATCAAATTTTAACAGTATCAGGACCTAGGAACTAAAAGATAAGGAACCAATGTCAGACGCTTGGCTTCTCAAGTAAGAGAAGGTAGATAAACACATGTAAACAGCTTGGTATAAATTACATCCTGAGAAGTTTCCTCTGTGTATCCTGGGGTGTGTTCTAATCAACAGGGAAACATCCCCTAATGTCTGTCTGTCTCTGTGCTGGAAAGGAATCAGCATGTCTCCACCTCCCAATTCTTGACTGTTATAATATAGCTATTTGCTCACACAACAAAGCCTTTAGTTTGGACAGCAAACAATTGCATGAAAACAACAATGGATTCAATTATCCCCTCAAGCTGTGTGTATATATATATATATATATTGACTTAGAGTGTCCTCATTTACTGACATGCATGTCTGTGACTAAGGTGGAGTGGCTTGATCACAGCTCTGTGAAACAGAAGGGACCTTTAAGGTTGGTTGCAGGTTGCTTCTCACAAGCACAGGCATTTTACCCACCGGACATATGTCATTGCACTTGCATGAACAAGCCCAAGCCCAAGGAAGTATTAAGGTAATCGCTAAAAAGAAAAGAAAGAAAAATGCATGGAGGTAATTAAAATAAATCTTTAGGAAGAAACAGCTTTTAAGAAAGCACCTGGAGGGACCACGAGGTGGATTGTGGATAACAGCTCTTCCTCCAAGCCTGACAACGTGTGTGTGTGTGTGTGTGTGTGTGTGTGTGTGTGTGTGTGTGTGTGTTTGCACATGGGCATGTGTGTCTGCAGGTGTATGCCTCTGCATGTGTGCATGTGTGTGCCTGCATGTGTTCATGCACTGTGCAAGCATGTCATCATGAGTGTGCATCTACACATGCGTGTATGTGCAGGCGTGATTTTTTTTCAAAATAAAAAAAAAAGGAGTCTGGAGATTGAAAGAGAAAACAAGGAAGACTGCAAAATAGTCTGGTGATGTTTAATGCCCATAGAAGAAAAAGAAGCATGTGTATGGAGAGCTTGCATAGCATGTGGAAAGCCATTGTTTCTGTTCCTGGTACTGAAAAGAAGGGAGGAAGGTGGTAAGGGTTAGGGAGAGAGAAGAGGAAACACAAGGCATGGTGGCAGGGTACATAAGATGTTAGCTGGAACATGAAGCCTGAGGAGACTGGTGACTGAAGAAGGGGGAGTGGTGGATAGAGATGCCTGCCTCGGCAATGGTAGCTTAAGGATTTAAAGGGAGAAGAGCCCGCCCACGCAAACAATGAAAAGGTCTTAGGTAGAGGATTATGTCTTTCGTACAAATGGTATTTTTACACAGCTTCACCGGTTAATTGCAGAAATTAGGGCTGCTACCTCCACCCGCATCTCTAATATTGTGAGGAGCCAGGTGACTTCTGGGAGGCGGTACAACTGAGCTGTTGTCATGGATCTTAAATAATGGGGTGGCAGGGTGACAGCCAGGCTGAGGAAGTCTTCCAGATCTAGCTGTATGGGACAGCCTTTCCATCACTGTGACAAAATGCTTGACAGACAAGTAGGGGAAGAAACGTGTGTGTGGCTCACTGTTTCAGAGGCTTCAGCCCACCAGGCCTAGAGGGCGTGCTGCGTGCGGCTGGGCTCACCTCATGGCAGCAGGAAGCAGAGAGAGAATGTCCGCACTAGCAGGATCCCTCCCTTTTTCCTATTTTATTCCATCTGAAGCCCCAGCCTATGAGAGGCTCTGCCCACATTCAGGGAAGGTGACCCCAACCCTTAGGTTAGTCCTCTCTGGAAACACCCTTACAGACATACCCAAAGGTGTGCTTTTATCCAGGTGCTTGTCGGTCCCATCAAGCTGACAAATGACACACTAGCAAACAGAAAACCACAGGGTGCACGCAGCACTAGAGAGGGGGAAGGGGTTGAAACGGAAGGTAAGAAGTATGCCCACTGCTATCTTTAATTCAAAAGGAAATGGCTCTGCCAGAAAGGGTGCTTCATCTAAAGGCAAGACCAGTTTGGCTTTTCTGCCCTTGAATTTAGCTGAAATTCAAAAATAAAATTCCATAATGAGTAAGAATATGCCATCCACAGAACATGAACCTTGAGTAAAGGAAATTGGTGCATGGGGGGGGAGGTAGGGGGTACTTACACTAAAAGTTTTGCATCTGTAATTAACCTAGATTTATCTTCAATTTAGTTTTCCTGTTCAACTTCCAGAATATTTGAACAGTAAAAGCCCCAGAATTACATTTTTTTAAGTAATAAGAAAGTCTGGTACTACTTTACAAATCAACATTTTCAATCGGAGTAAACATTTCCATGTGTCCTCATACTCCGCTAGTCACCAACTGCACCCGACTGCCTTCTTTTTTTTTTCAGCTAAGCATACTCCAACCAGCTGACAGGAGACCAGTGTCACCTGGGTTCTGTGAAGGCCAGCTGTGAGGCTGGCCTAGAAGGCTGCCCTCATCAGAAGAAGTGGCTAATGCCTCTGAACAAACACTCAAGGAAGGCTGAGACCTGCCTGAAGACTACGGTGCAGACACACTTACCAAAGGAAAAGGGTGGAGTTACGGTTTGAGAGTGTCCCCCATGTTCAACATGTTAGGAATTTAATCTTCAAAGTCATATTCTTGATGGCAGGGAAGAGATCATTGTGGAGTGAATAGATCTGCATTTTTGGGTGATTTCATCTATTCTTAGAGTCAGGGACCAAGCCACCATGGCTACCTTATTCATATGCTTGTCATGTCAGAGCTAGATTGACCAATGACATATATGGCTAATCCCATCTGGCTTTGTCATTTTGCCTAGTTGGTTTTTGTATGCCCCTTCGTGGTGGTGGATAACACCGAGTCCAAAGTTTACCAGACTTTTGCCATGCTTCTATGCCACTTACATGCCTTTCCTTTGAGATATGCTTATCTCTGACTCTCTTTTCTTTCCAGACCTCTGCTCACTCTGATGAAGGGCATGCCCTCACCTACTACAATGAGCTGACTATGTGCAGCAGCAGGAGGGTGAGTTAGTCTCAGTAGGAAGTCACTGCAGGGGAGCAGTCATTTTTAAGGAGGAAGTTAAAGTTGGTGGGTTTTGCACACATTGGCTAATTGTTTGAGAAAACTCGTACTTGGACCAGAAGAAAGCTTTGCCATCCCTCTGGAGCTCCCCTGGGGAAGCCTTTGTCATTTTCCTGAGTCTGAGGCATTGGGATCCATGACATGTCCATGTTTGTGTCAACAACACATATTCCCTCTGGACTTCATCTGCTCCTCACAAGAAGGCACTATGTGAGCCGCTAAAACAGAGAAGTGATCTAATAATTATTTTCATACATATATTGGAAATTCAGTGCATAAAATTTATTTGAAATCAAATATGATTTCTTCATTATATTATGTCAACTTCCTACTAAACAAAAACCTAATGTTTATATTAGACAAAGCACAGAGGTTTTTTTTTGTTTTGTTTTGTTTTTTGTTTTGTTTTGTTTTTTACATCATAGTGGGCTTTTGCCAATGTACTGTGAACTTGTGTTTAGATGGGGAGACCTCCCTTAAAAATTTCTTTTTTAAACTTTCAAGAGAGCCCTTCTATTCATAGCAGTAGCTAGTTTTCCTTTAGGCTTTGTCTAAAAGAATGAATGCATTAGGAGTTTTGACAAAAAAAAAAAAGTTTTAGTTTATACACAGTCATCTCAAAACTATACATATATTTGCTTTGACTGACCTCAGAAATCCAAGCAAAACAAAGTTAGAGTCGGTATATAAACAAGGGCACAGGGTTAATACTTGATGCTTAAGGCGGGCTTCTCCTACCACTCAGAAGCATGCAGAGCACAGGATGGGGGTAAAGTACTTGCTGAGTTTGGATCCCCAGTGTCCACGTAAAAGCTGGGTGTGGGTGTGCATGTCTGTGATCCCAGCACTAGGGAGGCAGAGAAGAGAGTGGAGGTAGGGAGATCCTAGCAGCTCACAAGCCAGTCAGTCAAGCCAAAACGGTCCAGTGAGAGATCCTGTCTCAGTTACTAAAGTGGACAGCAGTAGCAAAAGAGACTGGAAGTCAACCTCTCTCCTACCCATACACACACTCACATCTCTCTCTCTCTCTCTCTCTCTCTCTCTCTCTCTCTCTCTCTCTCTCTCATATTCACACGCATGCAGACACATATTCACACTTTCACTCATGAACATGCATACATGAACATACACATTCATACTTTCACTAATGCACAGGCGTGCACACACACACACACACACACACTCACACACACATACACAGTGGACTTCCCAGAAACAACAGGAGTCAAGCAGCTACCTACAGCCAGCTACCACACCTGGAGCTTTCAAGTGCTAGCAGATTTTCCAATCACTGAGGCAGCAGAACAGATAGCAAAGCTGGGAAACGTTGCCATTTTATCCTAGTGAAATTTGCCTAGTGTTTTTAAAATTCATATTAAGTAAATAAAAAATAATCTCTGATGGACTGGAAAGGACATATTTTTAAATCTAGCTAAAATAGTGTTTCTGGAGAAATGAACCAGCCAGAGGTAGGTCAGGGGCACAGGTGGGGATTGGGGGAGTAGGCCAAGGGAACAAATGAGGGGAAAATGACATGTATATATGAAATGAAACCAACTACTTCCTGTGATAACCTAAAAAGTTAATTTAAAAAAGAAAGAAAATAGTTTTTCTCAAATCCTTCAATTGTTGGGGAAATCTGCCTGCATGCATCACATATAACACGAAGGAAAGACTTTTGAGAATACTGACATTGGAGGGATGGGGACACATTTCTAAAAACAAACCTTGGTTGTGGTGGTAGTGGGATGTTCTGTGTATCCTTCCTGCCTGTGCTACCTCCACCCCACAAGGCTGGAGCTATCTTTGAGACCACACTGTTGACAGGGTTCACAGCTCAGAGCAAGGGCTCAGAGAGCCTTGCACTGTGTTTGAAGAACACAAGCAAAATCAAGTTGAATCCTGACTCTTCTGAGAAATTACTGTGACCTCTCATCATTTGGCTTCTCTCTTTTAAACTTCAATACAGGATTCCAGGTCTGTGAAAGCAATCACACAGCAGCCGTGGCCGCATAGCATTCCACAGCGCACAGGGCAGTATCAGTCCATCCAAGCACAGACATCCTTGGGATGCTTTGATGTGAAAGCACAGGGACCAGCTCTTCTTCTTTTAATGAGTTGAACATGATTATAATGTCTGCAAAGGACTGGGGCAGTTTAAGAGTAGCATACTTGCCTAGAATGCATGAGGCCCTGGGTTGTACGGCAAGTTTGTTCTCAAGAGGAGAACAGGACTAGGACAAGTGCAGACCCTGATGAACAAGCCTCTGATTGGGCAGGTGTGGTTTACAAAGGGATACACACACTCTTCTCATAGACGAAGGCAGCCCTTACGGGAGGCTGTGTCTATGCCCAGCTCTGGTTATTTTGTCAGGGGCTCTGCTTCTGCCTCCATCACTACAGGAGACTGATGTGTTGACAGCAGCTCTAGGCGAGCAGAGGACATGTGACTTCAGTCTAGATCTGCAATTCTTGGCCTCCCTTTTGCATTTTTTCATTAATATAAGATAGCAAACTTAACCTGCTTTCTGGCCCAACAGTGGAGCTGTGGAACAATAGATCATTCTAAAAACAGATTTCCATTATCACTGATGTCTGCAACAGCAGCAGCCTCCTCTCTGACCAGGCACAAGAAACAGCCAAGACAAGGTTTCTGTCTTTGTGTAGCCCAGGCTGGGTCTTCCTACCTTATCTCCCATCTGCTAAGTTTTTCAGTTTTTTAGTTACAAACAAACAAAATAGAGGCTTTCATGCCAGTCCTTCCTGCTCATCCCAACAGAACCACCCTTCCCCCAATATTCTAACAGCACAGCCTCTAGAATACAAAGCTAAATGCTTACTCATGGTCATCTTAAACCCACCATAGGTGATGCTACCAAGGATGCTCACTGTGTGACTATAAATACGAAGGGAGTCAACAAACCCGGAATTTAACATATGTTTTCTACATTAGTAAAGCCTCTTGAATGCTCTACCAAAGTACCCATGCATGGTACCAAGGTACTATGGCATTACCTTGGTAATGCATTGATATGTCAGCAGCGGGTGGTGCGCATCTGATAACCCAAATACAGACTCATCCCTGCCACCCAAACCTGTGTCAGAGTTTCTTATTTAAGAAGTAGCATCTGTTGTTACAGCCATGTTTACCCTTAATCAACAGGTGTTGCATTTGACTTAAGTGCTAGGCTTCATCTGGTGAAAAAGAAGAGGGATCCCCTGAACTTTAAAAGTTTCCTTCAGGAAGTAGACATGGAGTCAGACACTTAACCTAATACAATAGAAAGTGTGGTCACCTAAGGTACAAGAAACATACAAAGCACAAACAAGACTGGACCAGATAAGAAATCCCCCTCAGCACATAATAATCAAAACATTTAAGGCACGGAACAAAGAAAGAATATTAAAAGCAGCAAGGGTAAGACAGATCTGTTAGAATAACACTGGACTACTCAGCTGAGTGTGGTGGTGCGTTCCTTTTTAATTCTAGCACTCTGGAGACAGAGGCAGGCAGATCTCTGAATGTAAAGCCAGCCTGGTCCACAGAGAGAATTCCAGGACAGTCAGGGATACACAGGGAAACCCTGCCTCGAAGAAACAAAATGAAGGAGGAGGAGGAGAATTAGAAGATAATGATGAAGACAACAATGATGACCCGACTTCTTAAGGAAGACTAAAAGCTATAAAGGCCTGGGCAGATGCTTTATAAACTCTGAGACCACAAATACCAGCCTAGACTACTATATCCAACAAAACTTCCTATCATAATTGATGGTGTTATGCTTGAAAGAAATCCCATGATAAAACCAAATTAATCTACCTTCAAATCCAGCCTTACAGAAGGTGCTAGCAGGAAAATTTCAACCTGAAGAGATTAACAACACTCAAGAAAACAGAAGGAATAAATAATCTCAGACCAACAAATCAAAAGAGAGGAAAACACACACACACACACACACACACACACACACACACACACACACACCAGCAGCAGCAGCAACAACAAAGTAACCGAAATCAACAAGCACTGCTCATTGATATCACCTAACATCAATGGTCTCAACTTCCCAATAAAAAGACACACACTAACAGAATTGACATGAACTCAGGAGTCATCCTCCAGCTGCATCCATGAACCACACCTTAACATCAAGGATAGGCACCACCTCAGGGCAAAAGAATGGGAAAAGTTATTCTAAGAAAATGGATCTAAGAAGTAAACTGATGTAACTATTTTAGTATCTGACAAAATAGACTTCAAACCAAAATCAACCAGAAGAGATAGGGAAGGACACTTCATGCTCATCAAAGGAAAAGGAGACCAAGAGAATATTGAAGTTCTTAGCATCTACACAACAAACACAATGGTACCAAGTTCATAAAAGAAACACTCCTACAGCTTAATTCACATATTGACCCTCACACACTGATGGTGGGTGACTTCAATACCCCACTATCATCAATATACAGGTTATCCAGACAAAAACTAAATAGAAATGTTGGCACTAACTGGGTGTCATAAACCATATAGACATAACAAATATTTACAGATAGCTCACCCCAAAACAAAAGAATATACATGCCCTCTTCTCAGCACCTCAAGGAACTTTCTCCAAAACTGACCACATACTTGGACACAAAGCAAGTCTCAGCAGATAAAAGAAAATTTAAATAACACCATGCATCCTATCTGAACGATGGATTAAATCTTGGTATCAACAACAAAAAGTTTACAAACTCATGAAAACTGAACAACTCACTGCTGAAAGAAAAATGGGTCAAAACAGAAATTAAATGCTTTCTAGAATTGAAAGAAAAGGAATACACAATGTACCCAAACTTATGGTACACAATAAAGACAGTTCTAAGAGGCAAGTTCATAGCACTAAGCAGTTACACATGCACAAGAAAAAATGGAGAGTTTATACTGGTAACCTAATAACACACTTGAAAGTTCTAAAACAAAAAAAGAAGAAATCACACCCAAAAGGATATGACAAGAAACAATGAAACTAGTGGCTAAAATCAATAAAACAGATGCAAACAAACAAGCAAAAAAATACAAAGAATCAATGAAACAAAGAGTTGTCTCTTTAAGAAAATCACTAAGATTGACAAACCATACTAGCCAAATTAACTAAAATACAGAGAAAGAAAAATAAGTCAACAAAATCAGAAATGAAAAGAGTTACAAAGCAACAGACACCAAGGAAATACAGATAATCATAAGGACATACTCTAAAAACCTGTACTCTATCAAATTGGAAAATCTGAAAGAAATGGACATTTTTCTTGATACATATCACTCACCAAATATAAATCAAGACCAGACAAGCAATTTAAATAGATATATTTAACTGCTAGTGAAATGGAAGCAGTGATTAAAAGTCTCCTAAACAAAAAAGATCCAGAGCCAAATGGCTTTACTGCAAAATTCTACCAGACTTTCAAAGTTAAAGCCAATCAATACTCCTCAAATTATTCAATAAAACATAAACAGAAGGAACATTGCCCAATTCATTTTACAAGGCCACAGTTACCCTAATCCCCCACAAAAAAATCTCAAAAATAAAACAAAACAAACAAACTTGCAAAATGAAACCAAAAATTCATCAAAAAGATCATCCAACATGATCAAAGGCTTCATCCCAGAGACACAGGGATGGTACAATAGATGTAAATCAACAAACATAATCCATCATATAAACAAACAGAAAGCCCCACATGATCATCACTTATTTACAGAAAAGGTCTTTGACAAAATCCAACACCCCCACATGATAAAAGTCTTGTAGATATCAGAGATACAAGGGACATACCTAAACATAATAAAGGCAGTTACAGCAAGTCTATAGCCAACATCAACTTAAATACAGAGAAATTCAAACTAAAGTCAGAACAAGACAAGGTTGTCCACTCTCTCAATACCTATGCAATATAGTACTTAAAGTTTTAGCTACAGCAACAAAACAACTAAAGGAAACCAAGGGAATAAAAATTGAAAAGGAAGAAGTCAAATTAACTTTATTTGCAGATGATATGATAGTATACATAATGACATTAAAATTCTACTGGATATTCCAACAGATGATAAACAATTTCAGCAAGTCAGCAGGATAAAAAATTAATTCACAAAAATCAGTAGCCTTCCTATATACAAATGACAAATGCACTGAGAAAATAGTCAGGGAAATATCTTTCACAATAGCCTCAAAAAATATAAAATATCTTGGGATAACTCTAACAAAGAAAGTAAAAGACTTGTATAATTTGTACAATAAAATAATCACTTATACAATAAAAACTTTAAGAAATTGATGACAGAAGTTGAAGAAGGTATCAGAAGATGGAAAATCTCCTATACTAATGGATCAGTAGGAGTAACATAGTAAAAAAAAAAAAAATGGCCATCCTACCAAAATCTATCTACAAATTCAATGCACTCCACACAATTCTTCACAGAATTTGAAAGGACACTTTTCAACTTCAATGGAAAAACACACAGAGAAAAAAAACAGGATAGCTAAAACAGTCCTGAATGATAAAAAGAACTGCTATAGGTGTCATCATCCCCAACCCCAAATTGCAGACATGTTGATCAGTGACATCAAATTGAAGACCTAGACATAAATTGATATACTTATGGATACATAATTTTTAATAAAGAAGCCAGAAATACACATTGAAAAAAGACAGCATCTTCAACAAATGGTACTGGTTAAATTGAATGACTGCATGTAGAAGAATCCAAATAGATCACCATGCACAAAACTCAACTTCAAATGGATCAAAGACCAGATATGCTGACCCCTGAGAAAGTGAATGTACCGGCACAGGAGATGACTCTCTGAACCGGACACCTGTTGGTGCAGGTACCAACAGTTAGTAAATGGACCTCGTGAAAAACTGAAAAGCTTCTGTACAGCAAAGAACACCATCATTTGGACAAAGCAGTAACCTACAGAATCAGAAAAGATTTTTATCAACTACATGTCCAATAGAGGGCTAACATCTAAACAGTATATGAAATAAAAACTTTCAAGAGAGAGGAGGGAGGGAGAGAAAAGAGAGAGGGAAGGAGGGAGGAAGAGTGAGGGGGAGAAGAAGGAGGAAGGGGAGGACTGGATACCAAGAAAAGAAACAATTTTAAGATGGAGTTCATATCTAAACAGAATTCTCAAAAGAAGAAACTCAAATGGCCAAGAAACACTTAATGTTTAACATCTTAATCATCAGGGAAATGCAAATCCAAACGACTTTGAGATTCTATCTTACAACTGTCAGAATGGCTAAGACAAACAAAACAAGTGACAGCTCATATTGGCAAGGATGTAAAGTAAGAAGAACACTCAACATTGCTGGTGGGACTGCAAACTTGTACAGCTATTATGGAAATCGGTGTGGCAGTTCCTCAGGAAGATGGGAATTGATCTATCTCAAGATCCAGCTATATCTCTTGGGCATATACTCAAAGGATGCTCCATCCTATCACAGAGTCACTTGCTCAACCATGTTCATTGCTGCTCTATGTGGTTCTTTCTTTCTTTCTTTCTTTCTTTCTTTCTTTCTTTCTGTTGCTCTATTCATAATGGCCAAAAATTGGAAACAACCTAGAAGTCCCTCAACAGATGAATGGATAAAGAAAATGTGTGAATCATAGAGGTATAGAGTAAGGGAATATATAGGGGGGACAGATTGATCTCCCTAGGAAAGCAAAATAGAATAGGTAGCCATGGATAGATGCAGGGGTTGGGGGCCGGGTGACTGGAATGAGAAAATCAAACAGAGACTGGGAGACAAGAGGGGAACAGGTGGGTGAATAAGGAGACAGACAGCTAAAATTAAGGGCCATTTAAAGGGTAATATGGAAACTTAATACAGTGGAAACTTCATGAAATATATATAGAAAATATAAAGGTGATCTAAATGAAATTGCCATATAACGAGGGAGACAAAGCCCCAAGTGGGCATCTCTTCTCACCAAATGAATCTTCCAGTACTGGGAATGGGTTATACCTGAGTTGTTGACTAAAGGGGGGTCACATGGGAACACCCCCCACCCCCAACAGCCTAGGTTGTTGCCAAGGCTACAGGTTGCTCTTCACAAATGGATGCCAAGGACCTATTGCTAAAGACAACACCTATACAAATCACTGAATATGGAGAAGCTGAGATGATTCTTAACTAGAATCTTCACCCTTATGTGCTAGAGTTCTTGGTACTGGAAAGTATTCTGCACGCAATCAAAGGAGAAACATACACACCAACCCAGCTACAAACCCTTCAATCTACAATAGTGTCTTCCCTGCAGGAGATGCTAGTGCAGTAGAAGCACAAGGCTTGTGCGAATCATCAACCAACACATGATTTGACTTAAGGCCCAGTCCATGAAATGGAACCCACACTGAATGCTGCTTGATGACCAAGAACCTGAGGCTAAATAGCCCAAAGATTCAGGGGGTGGGGAAAGCAAATACTACTGTTCAGAACACTGAGCCCTAAAAGGGATTTCTCCATCACCCCTCCTCCCCAGAGTTCAGGGAACCCTGTGGAAGAGGGATCATAAAGAGTGTAAGAGCCAGAGCGGATGGAGAACACCAAGGAAATGAGGCCTTTTAAATACAAGAGGACCAATGCACATAGGAACTCACAGAGACTGAGACACTATGCACAGGGTCTGTACCAGGCTGCACCAGATGGGGTCCTGGATCCACTCTGGAACCTCAAAATCCATTTTCACTTTGGCAAATTTTATTTACCCACAAGTATTATAATTTCTCTGCAGGGTGGAGATTTTAGGTTTATAAAACACATCCTCGTGTTGACCTCAACCTTGCATGAATCCTTCCCAGTGCAGAGCACAGAAGCTTGTCTTTGGTTATAAATGCAGCACAAACCCTAATTCATCATCTATGAAGATTGTCCAGGGATGCCAATAAAAATAAGCTCTCTATTTCACCACTGAACAAGCCAATACCTTTCCTTCCCCACTATGTGTATGTAAGACCACTGGCTTCTAAGCCTAGAGGAGGACACTAGCCAAGAGCATTGAAAAGGTTCAACACTCTGGCTTCTTTGGAGAAATCCTATGTCACCCCAAACCCAACCCAAGACTCAAAGCTCTGCATTCCCTGTGGTTCCCTGTACCAGGTAAAGAAGTTCCAACTCATGTTTCATCTCAGCAATAAGGTACCTGACAGAGATAAAATCCCTGTTGCCTTGCCTACTGACCCTTAGAGTGTCTGGGACCCCCAACTAAAGTTCAATTGGTAACTCCAATCACCAGGATGAGACTTTCATTAAACAGCTGAGATCATCCTAGGGTCAATACCTGAACATTATCAATCACTGTGATGCTTGTACTATTTTATCTCAGTCTACATGCTATGCATATTTTCTGTAATCAAATTTCTACCATGATCCACTTGATTAACTTAGCATTTTCCAACCCTAGGCCCAGTAGCACTTGCATATATTGTTGAGCAAGTACAAAGGTCCTCGCCCCCCCACACCACCAACCTTTAACTATCATTTTAAGTCATTGTATACTTTCCTGTGTGTGTTTGGTCTGTCTCTTCAATATTCAGAATACAGAACTGGAAGCAATGAGTTGCTGATTTCTCTAAAAGAGCCAACTTAGAGCTCTGTTAGAGATCAGTAGTCAATAAAGTTTGTTTATTCATTAGTTGTTATTTTTTGGACTATAAAAGAGTCTAAACAGAGATAACAATGTGCCTTACATATGTTCTGACAAAGAACAGAACAAAGCTCTTTCCTCCCCACAACATGAGCTCTGTCTCATAAGCAGCTGCCTATATTCTATTGTCATTCTGAGCCTTCAGGAGAATGGAGACAAAGTATATGTACAACTGCCTGGGGCTAGCCAGGCTGCACAAGTCAAGACTTAGCTTGAAGAATCAATGAAAGAAATTAAGGCACTGGCTATTATGTTCAAGGTGCTTTCAAGATAAATACTAGACAACTAAAACTGTGCCCTCAAAAAATAGAAGTTTTAGTTCTGGGACTTCAAAATCAGACACTAATGCCACTTAGTCGGGTTAGGGTACTAACTTGAGAACCACTAAGATGCACTCTCACTTTCGGGAGCACTTCCTTGAAGCTGCATCTCATTGTAAATACCATTGATGTTCAAGGCTGGGTCAGTCCAGGAATATGGACTGAGTTCATTTTTCTATGCCTTGCATCAAGAAGACAGCAATGTCGTAAGTCTGAATGCTGAACACTGATATGTGAATTGGGTGTCTTAAGTCTACAGTTAACCCTGGTGTGTGAGCAATGAGTCTTAAGTCTACACTTTACCACTGATGTGTGAGCAGTGAAGCCAAAGTCTACACTTTAACCATTGACCTGTGAGCAGTAAGTCATTAGTCGACTCCTTAACGGTTGATGCCTGAGCAGTAAGTCATTAATCTACACCTTAACCATTGATATATGAACAGTGTATTAAAACTTGCCCACTGATATGTGAGCAGCAAATGTTAGAAGTCTCCACCTTAACCATGAGTAGTTCTGCCAACTTGCTTCTACACTGAGGTGACTTAAGAACTTTCACTGTGTGATCACCACCTTGTTGGGCCCCATCTTAAAAGCAGAACCATGGGAAAATGTATATGTAAGTGTTCAGTCTTAATAGTTTGGTTGGCTCGACCTTTTCTAAAGGGTTTTCCACTATACCAAACATGACATGTAATAAACACTTTGACTTTAGCCAATGTGTTCTTATTGTCCCCTGTTCCTATTCAAGTGGCCAAACAGAATCAGACAGAATTCCATAATACAGCAACCTAGAAGAACACCTGTATTCTGACCTGTCCACCAACAAGAAACACTAAATCAGTCAAAACTCGAAACTTTGGCCTTTGTTGGATCTTGTGCCTCAAAGATTGCAAGCTTTCTATTTTTCTTACATTCCTCAGCCATTCCTTATCATTTTATTCTATCCTGTCTGTTCACAAACAATCGATTTTGTAACCTTTAATGATTGGTTGTGAAAACTCTGGGGCTTTAAAGAATTGCTGGTGTTTTGATGATCGTTTTTACAGCATGTTTAGGCCTACCGCATAATTTACTTTCTAAACAACCCAATGTGAACCTCATTAGGTTCTGGTAGGAAGGAACAACACTCTCAAGAGCTAGATTATTGAGAAAACTGCAACCAACTTGCAGTGTTTCTCATGACTTAGATGCAGTTTACTATAAATATGCTCAACTGTGCAGACTGCCAAATACTGTATTTCAGTGTTTGTTCATAAAATGTAATTTGAAATGCATGTAGGATGATGCAGACTTTTTGTAAAAGGAAGTTATTATCTGTGATAAAAGCAGTTGTTGACATTAGAAATGCAGATGCAAGAATCCAGACGGGAAATTTAATAAAAAGAAAACAAATGTCGCAGGGAAAGGGGGTGGGAGGTGCAGTGAACAACATGGAAAACAAAGCCAGATGTGGCTACAGGCAAGACCTGGGTGCCTACCTTCTCCACGGGCCACTAAGGACGCCTAGGAGTAAGATATGGCCCAGATTTAGAAAAGGAAAGTGAAATACTGGATTCATGACTGCTTGCTGCAGCCAAGTCCTGCAAGTAGAGCTGGGTAGCAGCCTTAAGGAGCACTGCTTCTTTTGTGTCTGAAGATAATCAAGCATAGTGTGCACACTGTCCAGCCTCTCATTTCCCCTGCTTCCCAGTCAGATGTTTTGCAGCAGGCCTCCACACAGTAGTTTAACGAACTGGCTTTAATTACATGCCTAACAGACCCACAAAGATACAAGGCCATGCTGTAGGATCTATACAGCAGCATGTTTGAGTTAGACTCAGATCATCTGTTAAACGTCAGGTTCTTTAAAGGAAACCCAACCACAAGCTCTCCCCTCCCCACACCCACACTGCATTCAGCTTGGAAGATGGGTGTAGATCCCTAGTCTCTTGGAGACTCCTCTAAGTTCACCTTCCTGATCATCACAAAACAAGCTGTTGCGCTGTTGAGGTATACTCAGTCTCTGATGTTGGGACTGGGTTTGAGATAATAGCTTTAATATTTCCTTTAAGCCGAATGTGTCTTACCCCAGGCAGTTCTCTTCTTTCTTCAATGTCCAAAATAATTTTGGGCCAAAGTAAATAGTAGAAATCTTCCAAAGATCACGGTTGGTCCCATCAAAATGTATCTGTGCACTCAAGGTTCTTCTCTTCAGTCTGGATTCCAGGCTAGAGATTTCTTTGAAAATTGAGGCAGTGGGGCTGAAGAAAAATCTCAGTGGTTATTAGAAGATGTACAGCCATGAGGAATAAAGTTCAGACGACGGGTCTTGTAGTCCTTTGGCTCTAACAAAGAGGGCAGCAGAGACCGAAGGTTTACTCAAACAAAAGAATGTGAGTTCCTGGTTCAGAGAGAGACCCTGCCTCAAAGAAATAAGGAAGATATCTGATGTGCTCTCTCTCATTCTCACTCTCTCTCCTTCCCCTTTTCTCTCCCTCCCTCTCCCTCTTATCTCCCTTTTCCTTTCTTTTTCTCTCCCTCCCTGCCCCTCTTTCCCTCTCTCCCTGACTACCCCCTCCTCTCCCTCCCTCCCACTTCCCCCCCAACCTCCCCTCTTCTTCCCCTTTCTCTCTCTTCCCTCCCTCCCTCTCTTTCTCTTTCTCTCTCCCTCCCTGTCTCCTCTTTCCTTCTCCTTCCCCCTCTCCCCTCTCTCCCTTCCCATCTCTCTCTTTCCCTCCCTCCCTCCTCCTCTCCCAACCTCCTACTCTCTCCCCCCTCTCTCTCTCTCACACACACACAGGGAGGACATACTGAAAGTGTCAAAGGACAGCCAAATTGTCTGAGACATCTGTCACCCCAATGCAGCTCTTGCAGGATAGAAGCTGTTGGCTGATAGTTCTCCAGGCTCTGGTGTGGTTTAGCTAACGATGCAACAGTCATGACAATGATGTCCTGTCCTGTCAGGTTCTTGTATTCCTAACACTCAAGACAAACTATAATCTTGAGTATCACAAAACCTTTGTCTTTTTCTTTCCTGTCTTCCTAACTAACTTGCTGGAAGATTCAAACCATAATGGAACTAATGAGCATGAAACCTGTGGGTGGTGCAGAAATACTTGGTCCTGCGTCAAACCCACAAAAATTCCATCAGGGAGACAGCACCCAAAGGTGTGTACAGGCCTGTGTAGGGAAAGACAGACCTCAATCTCAGATTGGTTGGCTGGATTTCCTGGATCCTCTGAGTTTTTATAACTGTTACTTTCTGTTTCTGTTTTGTCAAGACAGAGTCTCCCATAGCTTTAGCCAGTAGCCTGGACCTCATTGTGTAGCTGGCATCAACTTGAGATGCCCTTCCTGTCACTGTTTTTACAAGTGTTGGGATTACAGGCACATGCCACCATACCAGGCCAGAGAACTTTTTCTAACAGCATGACTTTCAACAAGAATAAAGTATTTTTCCAGGTCTTGCCATAAGTATTTTTTTAAAAATAGCCATAGCACATCAATAGAAATGATGAGAAAATGTGTATAACTGAGTTGTTATGATGAAATGGGGTTTTTTGGGGTTTTTTAAGATTTATTTATTATATATATAGTATTCTACCGGCATGTATGCCTGCAGGCCAGAAGCGGGCATCAGATCTCATTATAGATGGTTGTGAGCCACCATGTGGTTGCTGGGAATTGAACTCAGGACCTTTGGAAGAACAGTCAGTGCTCTTAATTCTCTGAGCCATCTCTCCAGCCCTAGTAAATGTTTTTATAACATCATTTGTTTATAGATAAGTATGTGTGTCTGTGCGTGTGCACATGCATGTGGGTTATGGCTCACATGGGGAGGTCGAAAGATAACTTGTGGCAGTCAGTTTTCTCCTTCTACCATGTGGGCTCCAGGGATCGAACTCAAGCCCTTGGGATTGGTGGCAAACATTTTTCCCTTGAGTCATCTCACCAGCCCCAAGAAAGGTTTTACATTTAAAGTTTCTTGAGCAATGTTGGGCAACACTCAATTGCTAGCTGAGATTCCCAGCCCCGGGGACACTTGACAGGCTTAATCCTGGGCATTTCTAATTAACCCTCTAGAAATCTAGAGTCCAACACCTGTGCTGTGATCACTTCCCTGTCACTCCTCTGTGGTGTGGAATGACAGCTTCATCAAGCATAAAGCACATTTGGACCAGACAGAACATTGTTAACCAAACAACTTAAAGTGGGCACTTTCAAGACCCAATGTTAACATATAATCATTTCTTTTAAAGGGTCACTGAAAAAGCAAGTATTTAAGAAGACTGAGAGTAAAGAAGATGAAGAGTAAATCATACAAAGAATAATAAAATATCGGGGCTGATAAGATGGCGCTCAGCTGGTAGAGGCACTTGCTACCAAGAATGATGGCCACATCCTTTTCTCTGTCTTACTTGTTTATGCTTTCCTTTATTGTTCACACTTTCCTTAGGAGTCTTCAAACACCGATAGAGATATTAAAAATACTGACCCTTTGCCAACTGTGTGATAAAATACTTCATGTTATAATGGGTCTCCCTCTCACAGTGATGTCATCAGAAGGACAGACTGTCTCCGTTTTCATCCTGATTAAGTTTGTTGATCATTCCTTCTGTTCTTTGTGCTCACTGAAGAAATCCTATTCTGTTTCAGCATCATAAAAACGTTCTTCTGGACTGGTGAGATGGTTCAGTAGGTAAAGGTGCTTGTTGCCAATCCTGATAATCTGAGCTCAATCCTCAAGACCCACTTAGTGGAGGGGAAGAATCCGTGTCCTGAAACTTGTCCTCTGACCTACACACACCCTACACACACACACACACACACACACACTCACACACACACACACACACACACAAGAGTTTACATTTTCAAAAAATATTCTCCTATATTTTCTTCTAAGAACTTTAAATTTTTGCTGGTCACATTTTGGATTGTAACCACCCTGCCCTCTAACTTCAATATTATCATTTGATATATTGTTATCCTACTATACACACCAACTATCCTAGCACTACTTGTTGCATAGCCTGCCATCGCCAGCTCTGTCAACTCTGAGACTTCTAACATCGGCAGGTCTCCTCATTCCTTTCCTTTTGTCTGTTTTGACTAACAGATGCTGTTAAGCCTAACATTTTATAAACCTCTATGACCTGGTTCTCAAGACTGATTGACTGTTCTTACTAATTTGATCTTCCACTTAAAATTTGAAAAACTAGTAATTCTTCAAGAAAAATAAATCCTGCTGGTATTCTTTTTTATTGAAACTGTGTTGAATTAATTATCACTTGGAGGAGAATTGGCATTTTTACTGGTTTTTCATATAGTTTGTCTCTCTTGATTACAATTGAATACGTCATCATCTTCTACACAAAGGGCTACCACAGCATTTGTCAGACATGTGTGGGCCGTCCTACCTACGGCTCCCAAATACCCTGTGCTTAGGAGACCAACTCCTGCTCCAGCTTCACAGTGCTCATCATCCGTGGTTGGACAGGGGTTGCTTTTCATAAGATGTTGCTGAGGTGAAGAAAGTTGCATCCGTAATCTGGTCTGCTAAGTTTTCATCACAGTGGTTGATAGATTCTAGCAAGAACTTTTTCTGAAGCTGTGACACCACAAGGGTGTGTGTGTGTGTGTGTGTTCTGTTTTTTTCTCCTTAGAGTTTTAATAGGGTGTGATACAGTTCATTTCATAATGTTAGATCAGTCATTCCAGAGATACACAGAGCACGGATACACTGCTAGTGCTTGGGGCATTCTTGCCTGAAGATGTATGGAGAAGTTGATGGGTGAGTCTCCTCCCTGAAAATGCCTTTCTGCTTTTCACAGTCAGGCTGAGAGATGCCTCAATTGATAGAGCGCTTGCCATTAAGCCCAACAACCTCAGTTTGATCCCTGAGACCCACACTGTGGAGAGAGAAATGATTCCTGAAAGTCTCTCCTTCTGACATCCATACATATGCTGTGGCAATGCTCTCTCTCTCTCTCTCTCTCTCTCTCTCTCTCTCTCTCTCTCTCACACACACACACACACACACAATACATGTAACATGCTGACTTAAAACTACTATTGTATTTGTCTACTGTGCAAGTAGGATTCTGTTCTTTGAAAGACTCTGCAAGCTTGAAACCACTTGTTCCCTAAATATACAGTAAAAGCTATTTATAAAAATATCTGAGACTGGTGTTTATTTTGTGGGAATTTTTTTTTAACTACTGCCTTAAATTCTTTAAAAATTATCAGCTCCTCTGGGTGTTTATTACTCTTTAACTTAGTTTTAAAATCTATACTTTTCTAGGAATTTTTCCATCTCAACTTAGTCTTTAAGGAGGCAAGTTAATCATAATATTCCCTTTAAAACTTAGCTGCTGCTGCTGCTGCTGCTGCACCATGAACTTGATTCATCCTGGTCATGTCAGCATCTTCTTACACTTATTCCTTCTCTTACCTTTGGGTCATCACTAAAGGCCACACAGTGCACACTAAGCTGCCTCTTATCTGTGTTAGACACATTTTAATACATAGTATACCCTGCATTTGTTAATATCCAATTTTAACTAATTTTCAATTTCTAAGATTTCTTTGAGGTATGGGTCCTCTTTTTATTGTTATTTCTATAAGCATGGAGTTTATTTTAATTTTAATTTTGTCTTTAATTACTAAATTACTTATATCTGGAGAATTATAAATTCCTAACCTTGCTTTATGACATATTAAATAATCAATTCTTGAATTAATATATCAACTATTAATCTATTAAGATTTTCTTTAGTCTGTCTAGACAGGTATGTGAGGCACTGCCCAGCTTTCACATGAGCTTGGGGGGGTTGAACTCAAGTCCTCTTGGCTTCACAGAAAGTGCTCTCATCACTAACCATCTCCACAGTCTGGCCTTTCCCTTTTGATTCCTGGCCACAAGGCAAGGAGTTTTGTCCCAACGCAATACCCATCATGATCTACTGACAACCACAACCCCCAAAGTGATAGGGTCAGTCACAGTTGGAAATCATCAGGAAGAATAAGCCTCTTCTCCCAAGTACCAAACACCGAGACAGAAGGTTGACAGGTAGTTTTTCTTGATGCCACATATTTGTTTAATCAGTGAGGATATCAGCATACTGAACTAGTCAAATAAAAGACAGAACTCAAGGAGCTAGAGGTTCAGTTCAGTGACAGAGCATTTAAATGGGCATGCACAAGGTCCTGAGCTCAATCTCCAGTGCCACATTCACAAATTAAAATATAGAATAAATTCAAAATCATCTCCCGGGTACACATTGCTTACAGCTTGAACATAACTTACCAAAACAACTTTGAAATATAAAAGGTCATGTTCTTTTTTGTTTTGTTTTGTTTTGTTTGTTTGTTTGTTTGTTTTGGTTTTTCGAGACAGGGTTTCTCTGTGTAGCTTTGGAACCTATCCTGGCACTCGCTCTGGAGACCAGGCTGGCCTCGAACTCACAGAGATCCACCTGCCTCTGCCTCCCAAGTGCTGAAAGGTCATGTTCTTTTGCTGTAGCTTTCCCCTATTATGACTCGTATAATTTTTTTCAAGCCCTCCCCACTACTCCAGAGCCTCTGAGGTTAAGTTACTCAAGTGTAGTCTGACCACTGGTCAGCTGGAAACCCAAAATGAACTTCTGAGCACCACAGGTAATTCTCATAGCTTAGCCCAAACATTCACAGAATTCCATCCTCATTCTCCATATTAACACAAAACAGGGGGCCAGATATGGTGATACCTTTAATTCCAACACTCTGGAGACTGGAGCAGGCAAAGCTTTGTGAGTTGGAGGTCAGCCTGTTCTACATAGCAAATTCCAGGTCCATCAGGGCTATATACTGAGACCCTGTCTCAACAGAAACAAAACAAAACAGAAGCAGCACAACATGGTATATATAAGAGAATGGTGAATTCAAGAACAGCTTAGGCTACAATGTAAGCCATCGGCTCAAAAAATTATTTTAAGCCAATCAACCAACAAATAAAAATCAAACATTGAAATATAAGAAGTTTGTTCCAAGTGTCAGCAAATGATGTGGTTTTTTTTTTTTTTCATCCCATAATCTTTTTGCTTGTGGAAATTTGTCTGTTGAGACAGGGCCTCGCTTTGTGAGCAAGTATCACAGCTCAAAATGTCCTCAAACTCACCCTCCTAAGTGCTGGGATTCCAAGTGTGTGCCACCACACCTAGCCCAATCCATAATCTCTACAATGGTGTCAATCAATCATAAGAGGAATTACATGCCAGCCTACCCATGTGCCCACTGCAGTGTTTTCTCCAATTGTCTATTTTTAGCCTTCCCACTTAGCTAGAAAATAAAATAACCAATCTTGGAACAGGAAATGGAAATTGGATCAACAGTTAAGAATTCAGACTGCTCTTTCCAAACAATTGAATTCAGTTCTCAGCACCCACATCAGGCATCCACAACCATCTGAAACTACAACTCCAGTGAATCCAACACCCACTTCTGGCATTCATAGGGCAACTGCAATCACATGCACAGACCCACACAGGGACACAATTTAAAATAAAGTAAATTCTTTTAACTTACAATAGAAACAAACTCTGTGGAAACATGAGGTACAACAGAGATGTGGCCTTTTGAATGCAGGATTGGATGCAGCTAGTAGCATGTTGGTATTTGATAAGAGATCCACTCATCTTGGTCACCCCAGCATTTGGGGGTGGTAAAGAAAGAAGATTTCAAATCCAAGCCCAGATTGGGTTACATGGGGGAAATATTTCTCAAAACAAACAAAACCAAACCAAGGTGAAACCAAAGAAATGAACACGATAGTTTGAAATGTGCCATGAAGACCATAAAAAGAAGATAAGAAAAAAGAAGAAGATAAGATAAGATCGGGGCGGGGGAGGGCCAATTGGAGGGATGACAGAAGTTGTCTTTGCAAGGGGCACAAGCAACAAAAGCCTGGGGTTGTGAAAGTAGGATTTCTTAATAGACATTGGATTGAAGGATCGCTTGTAGGGAAAACCAGGAATCCTTGAGAAACAGAGGCCTAAACTCAGAGCAGTGGCTGCCATCCAACTGTCTTTGCTTTGCCAAATGCAAAATGTTTCCTCCAAAGATATTTCCTCTAACTAGGCCACACTTCCTAACCTCCCCCTGACGGAATCAGTGCCCTTGGGATCCATCACCTGGCCACATCACCAGCAGCTGGGAAGCCTTTGACATCTGAGCACTTCAAGAGACATTTCATCTCCAAACTATGCTTTTTTTTTTTTTTTCATTCTCAAAAATCTAGAAAGGGTTGGCCAAGGTACACGAGTCAATCCTCTCAATATTCCATGAAAGAAATATCTTCACCCACCCTTAGAAACTGTGGTGACTCCAAAGAAATCCCCTAGAGCAATTGGGTACCTTGAAAATTGGATAAAGCTGTCATTCATCACCAAAAGATGCTGGTTTTGCTGACTGTATTTGAAAGTGAAAAGCACTTGGAATAAACTGTTTTCCTGGCTGGAAAGACATATACTTGGAAAGATGCAGATGAGTAGGAAATAGTTAAAATGACATGGAAATATCTCACTGCTCTTGTGACGAATGAGTGCCATAGTCACAAATTGTAGAAATAAAGGGTTTGGTTTTACATCCTGTGTCTTAATGTGACAATCTTTTTGGCAGGATGGGGAGGAATACAGAAATGAAGACAGAGACAAAGACTGAAGGAGAAATAAAGACACAGGGAAGGAGGGAGGCAGAGAGAGAGAGAGAGAGAGAGAGAGAGAGAGAGAGAGGAGAGACAGAGAGAGCGCTAGAGGCAGAAGACCAAATGTGCCCCTGCTAGCTGGTGAGGAGGGAGGGGCGGAAATCCCCAGCCACCCCCTATACCCACATCACCACCACCACCACCACCCCCAGCACCTTTGAGTCTTATTTGTCTCACTTCTTAAGTTCTGCAAGGAACAGATAAGGAGGAGACTGGGAGAGGGGACAAGGAGGAGAGGGCACAGGAAGGCTGTAAAACACCAAATACATTAAGCAGAGGGAGGGCTCCCTTACTGGGGTTGGGGTTTCTTTGCTCATTAAGACCAGTGCCAGCTAACAGAGCTATCCCACATCCTCTCCAGTGGAATTACCCTTGCATCTTCCACTAATTTTGTTCGCCAGTCTGAAAGAAGACATTCAGGTCTCACAGAGACCCAGCCCCAGAACCTGCAATCCATGGTCCAACTGCCTGATTATCCTCCTACCTCCACAGTGCAGGGGGGCCCATGGGAAGAACCCTGCTCCAAGATGAGCAAAGCCAAAACCTGTGAGTTGCCTTGGAGCTGTGGAAACTCTCAGCATTCAGCTACAGTGGCAGATATTCAATAGCATCTCATTTCTACCTATGCATGCATCACAGTCAGGTTCTGCTGAGAGTAGGGGAACTAGGAACTTGTCTGCAAAATGTCAACCTCTCCCGCTTGTTGGCCTGAACCATTTTGTATCCTCTAGAGATTGACAAACGGAGTCATGTTCACAGAGGAAAGACTCCATAAATTTAGAATTGAATTGAAACTGGGGCCAATCAAGAGGTCACACAGCTCATTAGCACGAAAGCTTGGGTCCTCTGGGATCCCGTTCCAGGGCTCTTTCAACTTGACCACACTTTCTCATTCAAAAACTCAGCAGACTTTACTTCTTGCAAAGTAAAATGCTCACTTAGGAGGTATCAATAGCCATCTAGACTCAAATTACTACCTATGTTCCTATTTCCTCAATTGTTCATCTCTGGTGGCTTGTTCATTGTTGGGGTTATTCTTGTAACACTGGGTCTTGAACCCAGGGCTGTATACATGCTAAGAAAGGGCTCTACCACTAAGCTACACCTCAACCCTCTAGTCTCTTTCCAATCCATACTTGCAATATCAGTAAACTTCACAGAGCTTATAAAACAGAGCCACCTCTTTGATGGCACATACATGAGACACACAGATCACTTTTATTTGGGGCAATGCAGCAGTGTGAAAGCCCAAGTATGGACCCTCCACATATGCATTGTGGGTCAGGACTAAGGAAAAGCTGAAGCAGTGCTAGTCTTGGGATCTTCCAGTTACAACCTAAACCTTAGGTATACACACCCTTTGATTTTCCAGGTACAAAAGACCAGAAAGGGGAGATTGTTCTATCTTATAGCGAGGGAAGCCATGCTATTGCACAGAGCCTTTGCCAGATGATTTCATCTTTGGGCTAATCTCTGAGTCACAGATACTCCCTCCATATCTGGGAAGCAGGGCTAGCACCTAAACCTAACCATGCCTCGCCAAAATATCTTCTCTGAAAAGTGGAATCTATTTCCCTTCTTCTCTTCCTCCTCCTCCTCCTCCTCCTCCTCCTCCTCCTCCTTCTCCTTTCTTTCTTATTCATCTTTTCTTCTTAACACTGGACCTGGTGACACACACCTTTAATGCCAGCACTCAGGAGGCAAACGAAAAGATTTCTATGCATTTAACACAAGCCTGGCCTACAAATCAAATTCCAGGCCAGCCAGGGATCCACAATGATGTCTAACATCTCTCCCAAAACAGAGAGAGAGAGAGAGAGAGAGAGAGAGAGAGAGAGAGAGTAACATTTTTAGTTTTATGTTTACATTTTTAGTTTTACTTATATGAGTGTTTTGCCTGAATGTATGTGTGTGTGCCGTGTGCATGCCTAATGCCCAAGGAGGCCAGAAGAGGGTCCCAGATCTCCTGAAGCTAAAGTTACAGCCAGTTTATGAGCCACTGTGTGAGCGCCGGAACTTAATACCGGTCCTCTTCAAGAATAGCCTGTGCTGAGCCATCTCTCCAGCCTGGAATTTATTTTCATAAAATTAAAAAAAATGATTCTATAGTCCAATCAAAAATCCTACAAGAGAATTTTTGGCCACAGCCACTGGATGAAGGAAGTTGCTTCTGAGATGAAAGCTCAAGGGATCTCAGAAGCGCTCTGAATCCTGACTGTCCATTATCAATTCCATACCCCAGAGGGTCCAGCCATGCTTTCTAGAATGAAGTTCTGAATCATTTTTATACAACTTCCTAATAAAGCCTTTTTACTATGTTTTCTTTCTGTGGGTTTCTCTTTCTTGGAATTCGTCTGCCTGTTGGAATAGAGACAAAAAGCACGAGATGATGGCAATCCTTGGCTGAAGGATCTCTGCTTTTGTGGGAACTGGCTTTGTGACACACTGCAAGCCTGTGCTGGTTTGTTCTCTATTGCTGTGATAAACACTGTGACCAAAAGCAACTTGGGAAGGAAAGGGTTTGCTTCCTCTTGTTGTTTATAGTCCATCATGGAGGGAAGCCAGGGGAAGAACTCAAGGCAGGAACCTAGAAGCTGGAACTGAGACAGAAACCCTGGAGAGATGCTGCTTGTTGGCTTACTCTGCATATCTTTCTCAGCTTGTGTTTAAACTACTCAGGACCACCTGCCCAGGTGTGGCACCACCCACAGTAGGTGGAGCCCTCCCACATCAACCATGAATTAATAAAATGCCTTATTCACTTATCTACAGGCCAAGCTGATTTGATCTCCCCTCTTCCCAGATGACTCTGGCTTGTATCAAGTGAACAAAAAACAAACAGAAAAAACTAATCAGCATACCATTCAATTAAGAACACACAGTAAACATCCAAAGTAGTATTTTTCTGTGATCTTTAAGTTGGTATTGTCAGAAATTTGTGGTGAACTAACTTAGGAATAAAAGGAAAGGTGTGTTTCTTTAAATAGGGTAGTTAGAGAAGAGGATTTTCAAGTCCAATTGGCTCTAATCTCGTTACATAAGTTAATTGGGGGGGGGGGGGTTGACTTATCCATCTGTCTGTCTATCAAGCCATCAAATATCTAACCGTGTGTGTGTGTGTGTGTGTGTGTGTGTGTGTGTGTGTGTGTGTTTGCATGTGTGCAGACAGAGAGGTATATTCACACACATTTATCATACATCTATCCATCTATCTATGCATGTATACATCCATTGACCCATGATCTACCTACCTATTTATCCATCTACCCACTGACCAATCCATCTGCCCATCCATCCATCTATCCATCCATGCATCCAACCTTCCATCTCCCTGCATCCTTTGTGCTGATACTATTCTCTGGTAGTTTCTACTACATTGTAAGGAAAAAAGCCTCCTAGCTCTGGGATTGTATCTTTTTCAGGGAGACCACTCTTTTGAAACACTTACATCAATCTCTGAAAAAGAGTTTGTCTGGCCTGACTGGGTCTCACACCCCACTCTTGGATAGGAGTGGGCTTGGTTGCAAGATCTTAACTGGCTAACCCACCGGAAGCATACAGAATTCTATAATCTCAGATAAGCAAAGTAGTAAAAGATATCTGCTTCATGGGTTTTTATTGTAATACAATGACAATGACTTTCTCTGTGGTGTGCGATGGGTATCATACTATAACACAGAGATCTCTAAAACTTTAACATGTGCTTAAATATATTTAAAGGAAATTTCCCAATTACACATGTGTGCACACACATGCACAAACACTACAACTCTAGCAGAAATACTGATTTAAAAATTGAGTTGAAGGGATGCTGAGGAACATTTTCACAAGAAAGTAAACCAAAGGTACCATATCAGATCAGTTAATTCTTTGATTTGAAATGACCTTGTATAAACTGTGCAAGAAGAAGAAGAGAGGGGGTTTGTTCAGGCACTCTCTTTCTCGGGAGCCATTTTTTAGACACTAAACTCTTTCTTCCACTTAGGACCCAGAAGCCAGAGTTCCATGGAATCAGTGAAGTGTAAATGAGTCTCCTGAAAGGTAGAGAGAGGGGAAGAAAGGCCTCTGGGTTTTGATATACAGTGTGGAGACTACAGGTCAGCAGGGGGAAAAAAAGGTCATTCAAACAAAGATCCCCAAGAGGCCTACAAATGTGTCTCATTTTGTGAGCATTACACATGCTGGGGAGAGAGGGCTGTCAGATGCTGATTTACAGATCGGACCACCAAATGCAACGTTCTGTCCGTCTTTAAAGGCATTTGCTTATTGCCTTTGGGGAAGAATGAAATCCAACAGGCTGGCTTTCAATCATATAGAAGCTGACTGTCCCAGAGTTACACAAACCCTTTGCCTGCCTGACCTGTCAATGCAATTACGTCACTCAGTGCAGCCCAGGGAAGGAAGGAAATCTGTAAGTGAAAGGCTGTTGTAAATGGCTAGGTGGTTCAGGTCTCTCATTCCCTGCTCCTTTGGCTACTTATGTGCATCACACGATAACTCTAGGAGGTTGTCTGTGGTGTGGCTGTCATTTTGCTCCTGTCTTGTTCCTCGACTTTTGGCTCTTAGAACCTTTCTGCTCTTAGGGGAGGGGTGGGACACAGATGTGGGCTGAGCAGTCTACAGACACTCTGCACTTTGACCAGTTGTAAGTTTCTGTGTTAACCAGCATGCAGGGCAGTTTTTTCAAACACTAACAAGGCTATTTCCTATGCAGCCTTCAAATCCTGCAGAACATGGTGGCACACAGTATAATCTCAGCACTCTGGAAGGCTGAGACAAGAGGAACACAATTTCTAAGCTGCATATGCTACAGCAGAGAGACCCTACCTCAAAATTAATAAAAAGGGATAGAAAAGGTTTGAAATCTTTTCTGTTTGCTTCTGCACCCTGGCACATGTTCCTGGACAGGCCTGATTCATACTTTTTTTTTTTTAAGTGCATGTGTTTTTCTTGAGATGGCATTTCATTAAGCCCAGGATAGCCCCAAACTCCTGGGCTCCAGCAATCCTCCTGCCTTAGCCTTTAAATATGTTGTTTTGTATCAACTTTGATTTTTTTTCCACATTTGTTTGAGTTTTGACACAGGGTCTTTCTCTGCAGTCCAAGCTAGCCTTGGACTCACTAAAATCACTATGTTGGACTTTTAAATCACTATGTTGTCCACCTAGAAGGTTCCACATAGTACCTATTGCATTTCTATGTTAACTTTAATGAGCCCACGGCTTTCCCAAGTATTGTTTCTGAGGTGGGCCTTTTACATGTGTCAAAGCTGAAAGGTGGAGGTTCAGTTCTTCAAAAATCAGCACTCGTTTTCACATTGAATTTCAGTCTCTAGCCACTCTTCTGTCCTTGCTTCCCAGCTTCCACGAAGGAAACAGTTTCCTCTGCTATAAACTCTAGACATAACAGGCTACCTGCCACAGGCCCCAAAGCAATGAACCAACCACGTACTGAAATCTCTAAGAGTATGAGCAAAAAAAAAGAAAGGAAGGAAGGAAGGAAGAAAAAATATAGAAAGAAAGAAAGAAAAAACACTGTTTTTCAAATTCATCACCCAGGTATTTTGTTACAGTAACACAAAGCCAATAAAGAACGCCAAGGAAAACAGGGCTTCCTCATTGTTCGGGGCTAGGGGACTCTCTCATGCTTTCACTCATTCTTCCTCTCTACCTCCTTTCTTAGAAAGTGAAATAAACATCAGTTTCTTGTTGGCAGCAGGGCTCCTTGGTGTGAGTGACACTGCTTTGATCTGGTCTGTTGAGCCTAGTTTAGGTGCTCTATCCAAACCAAAGGGTTCCTGTAAACTGTATCCAGCAGTAAGCTTCAGGCACATTTCTGAAGCCACGTGGAAGAATCCTTTACTATCAAACGTCAGGGAAGCAGACCTTCTATTTCTTAGTGGCCATGTGATTTTCCTCACAGAGAACAGAAATGTGGGCTAGGCACAACAGTATACTCCAGTAATCCCAACACTCAGGAAGTTGTGGCAGGAGTAGGTGGTTCAGTCTCAAGTTGAAGCACACAAGGAGACTCTGTCAAAGGAGAGAGAGAGAGAGAGAGAGAGAGAGAGAGAGAGAGAGAGAGAGAGAGAGAGAGAGAGAATCCTAAATCCACCACTCACGCTGCTTTAATTTTATTTTATTTGATGTTTCAAATTTCTTGCCAGTCATGGTAGTTCATGCCTGAAATCCCAGACTTGAGAGTCTCTATAAAGCCGGAGGATTGAGTTTGAATCCAGCCTGGGCTACATAGTGAGAGCCTGTCTCAACAAACAAATGTGTACAGCACAAGAAAGTAAGAGAATATATTTATACATTCAAATCCCTAACACTCCCAAGAATTCCAGCAGGTCTGCCCTCCCCATTTCCTCCCCTCCCTCCTGTCTCCCCTCCCCTCCTCCACCCTCATCTGCCCCCTGGCCCTCCCTTTCTCCCCAGTCACTTTTTGCTGGTCAGCAGACAGCCAGGTTCATGTCCAGCCACAGATCCTTCTCCATGATGAAAATAGAAGCATTTTCTTGAATTTCATTTTTAAATTCTCCCCCATGTGCGTAAGACAAAAAGAGGAAGGGAGGGAGGGCTTCTCTTGGAACCCAAAGGAGTTAAAAAGTTGCTGCCGGTGGCCAGCAACTTCTCTCATTCTGTTTACATTTTTGCCCCACAATTTTAAGTGACTCAGACATCCGAAAAGAATGGCTTCCAGGTCTGGGGAGGGGTGGCCTCAGAGGTAGTCGCTGCTCACACTAGAAATGATGTATCACACAGAACTCCTAAAGAATTTGGGGGCCTATTTTAACCCCAGCAGCCAGGCTCCTAATTTCATATTTTCCTCTCTGAATTCTTGTCTCCCTCTCCATCCAGCCACCAAGTGCCTTCTAATTGTTGCCAATGATCTGGGGTAGGATGGAAGTGAAGGCAGAAGTCACTGCCGACCACTGTGTCACAATTTGAGCCATTTTGCTCAGCAGTGGTGAAATATGCAAAATACTCTGGTAAAGAAAAAGTAGATGGATAAAAATGAAGAGATTGACTGTTCTTTGTGAAGGCCTTTATACATTCACATCATGAGACTGTGGAAATAAAGAATTTTCAGAAGAGGTGAGGCCATTGAGATGACTCAGTGGATAAAGGTACTTGCCACCAAGTCTGAAGACCTGAGTTGGATCCCAGAATTCACATGGTGGGAGGAGAAAACCCAACTCCCACCAGTTGTCCTCTGACATATGTGGATCATGCCATGTTCATACACACACACTTTTTACACACATATGTAAAAATTGGGGGCCAGGAATGCAGCTAGGAGGCAGAGCCCTTGCTTCTATTGCTCATAGGGGTTTAATCCTTAGCACAGGGAGAAAGGACAGAGAGAAGAGGGTAGGGAGAGAAGGAGGAAGGAAAAAGAGGGGAGAAATTGAAGGGGGTATGAAAAAGAAGGCCCTTATTTTTGTACAACCATGAAAAATTGCCATAGACCTACCATGCTCCCTCAGTCCTGGGCACATGGGATTTTGTTGGTAGCTATTTCAAACATGATGTTTGGGGTTAATGATGTGTAAAATATGGAGTCTAACTTATCCAGCCCCCAAGTGACATTTCTACTTCTGTGACCAAATAGTCTTCTGGGCACTGGCCAGATTTGGGGTGTGGGATGGGATTGACAGGAAAATATTTCCTGTATTTTTGGGAGGAGTTGACTAGCTGGAATCTATTTCACTTAAAAACCATCCTGGGCTAAGTACTCATTAGGCCAGGTGTGCGTGTAAGCAGCTCACTAAGGAAGGACACATCCTCCTTGAGACATCAGTCTCAACTGTCCTAGAACGTACTCTTCCTTTCTCCTGGAGTGAGGCGAACTCAACAGAACGTCTGCATCTTCTCTGGGCTCTGTAATATTTCCTCGGTGCGGCCTTGGCTCACTCTTAGCCTCCCGTGCTCCCTATGGATGGCTTTTATCCTGTGGTCACCATAGCTCTGTTATCTTGAGGGCTCTTTTAAACAAATCCCTTTTTATCTTCTCTTCCAAAGCCCCTTCCATCAGGGCCTACTGTTTCCACGAGGTAGCCCCACACAGTAGGCACTCAATAACTATTTGTCGGCTGGTTTCTGAAGCATCTGGGGAGCTGGCGTCTGGAGTGCTTTTCCTGCATTTAGGTCTCTCTCCCAGGCTGGAGGCCACAGTTTAACAAAGCCAGGCAAGGTCACGGGGAGCCTGGAAAGCCTTTCAAGTTGAATAATGAGAAGCGATGTTAATTACCGACGGGGCCATTTAGAAGGAAGAAAAACGCTATCTCTTATTAATTTTGCTGAAATGGACACACTCTTGTCCGTGGCTAATGGTTAACAAAAGCCTTCCTTTTTGAAGACAGAACAGGAAAACGACTGTTACAAAAGGACCCCCAGAGTCACCACACAGAGACTTCCTGTCCCCACAGTCTTGCGCTGGCCAGAGATAACCTATCTTGCTTTCTTTTTTTAAAAAAAGATACAGTTAGAAAACTATCCATGAGCGCTTCAAAGATTTATTTGGACTTAGATGTTGGATCAGCACACACAGGGGTTCAGCCTCAGAGGGGCCAGGCTGGCAGAGGAGAAAGAAGTCGTGTGAGGGGGAACTTGGGAAGAGAGGGGGAGGGGGGCGGTGTGTGGAATAGAAATTCCTCCAGGTAGTGGAAACACTAATTTACTCAGTAAGAACAGGCTGGTTCTGCAGGCTGAGATTGTGCGGGATAAGCCTCTGGAAGCCTCCTGAGAGCTCCTCTGCTTTCAACCTCAACACAGGGCTTGGCAGTCTTGAACTTCAAGTGGACCTGTTTAAACTGATCAGAGGAAGCAGGCTGACAGTGAGCTGATTAGAAACCTCTCAGAGACCCTTCTTTAAAGGGGGAACAGAATCCTTGATGTCCCCACCCCCCACCAGCTTTCAGAGAGGCCTGGTGTGGTAATAAAGAAGAAAGGTTGGGGGGTGTAGAGGGTGGGGGTAGGGGAGCGCCTGTTTTAGAACTGGCCCAGATCCCTGCCAACCTTCCTCCTCCTGAACGGCTCTGCTTGGGAGTGTTTGAAGATAACAGAGAGGAAATAACCGATAGGCAGGAGGAGCTAGACTCAAGGAGACAAGAGCAAGCTGTTTTCTTGACCCAGGCTTATCTCAAGCCTGCCAAAAACTAGCTATCTATCAGAGACCCATAAATAGGTTACAAACAGAGTGGAAAACGTTACTTTCCACAGTACAAGCTTAGAAAACAGCATGGCAGACATCACTGGAGTCCTTGGCAATACACACACAAAAGTATTCATTTGTCTCCAAGGGGGAGGTGGGGTATTGAAAAGACACACTGTTCCCTAGAAGTGAAGCACTGCTTTTGAGACATGCTGTACATAAATTCACATTCAGGTGGAACCATGGCAAAACCTCTAGGGGAGGGAGTGGAAGCAGGAGAGTCGCTGACAACATCTTTTAGAGAGAGCTTCTGCTATGCACTCTAAAGATAGGAGCCGTGCACCACCCTGTCCAATGTGCCCTTATCAGGAGCAAAAATGTGCAGGTTCAGGATTTGCTGTGGAAATGTCCGGCCAGTTGACTTAAGATAAGACGGGTAGGGGCCTGGGGAAGCCTGCAGGCCTCTGGGAAGCTGCCGGCACAGTCTGGCTCCTGGAATCTGCCCTGGAGAAACTGGCCTGTGCATCGCCGCCTTCGAGAGCAGAAGAGCAATGTAGACTCCAGACCTTCAAATGAAGATGAAGTTTACAAATTAGCTTTGGATAAATATTATCCTTCCCGTCTCCAGTGAAGAACTGCAAAAAAGACTCGATTCAGCTCCTAAAATACACAGAATCAAACTTAAACCTACCCAACCTGGCATCACCCTCCTACTCTTCCCCAAATAGCATGGTGATGTCATGTTCCTCATACTCCCCTAAACCAGCCGCCCACCCTCCTAAAAATAACTTCACACGGTTTTAAAAGGGAAAAAGAAAGTCTCAAAATATTTCTTTAAAACGTTTCCCTTAAACTGTCACGCAGTAAAGTTGAGCCCTCTCTTTCCTGTTTACTCATCTTGAAGCTCTCTCTCTCTGTGTGTGTGTGTGTGTGTGTGTGTGTGTGTGTGTGTGTGTGTGTGTGTGTGTGTATGTGTTGTCCAAAGGCCCTTCAGAAGCAAAAATTGTCTCACAAATAATTTTTACTTAGGTCATCTTCTTACTTCTGAAACATTTGCATTTTTGGAAATTTTCTTTGTTCATCACTATTGACTAGAGTTGAGAGCAACCACATTTTGTGTTGAGGCCCTTTGAAAGGTGGAGTTACATTCATAGAGAGGGGAGCGACCAAACTAAGGAAATGCTAACATCAGGACATAGCTTATTTTGGGTACCCTTTTAGCCCCAGGACATCAGTAAGACCTTTGAGATATGAAGGTTTAAAACTTACTGGGGCCTGGTTAAATTGTAAAGCAAGACCCGAGCATCTGCATTGTTCAAAAGGAAGGCAGACACAGAATGCTCAGTGGGAAAGCACTTGCTTAGTACAAGACCCTAGATTCCATCTCCCGTGCTGCAAATTTGGAAATAAAGAAATATATACCCAAAGGGACCCAGGTGACCCTGAGGTTCACACAACCTTGGGATCTGCTGACTCAAGTGTGGGTGAAGCCCAGTGTTCCCAACAGGGGGTTCAGGAGTCCCTCTCCCCACACCTAAAAGCAGGGTCTTGTCCCAGCTCTCACAAACACAGCCGATGTCAGCTATTCCTGATAAAGTAGCAATTCTAGAACACACCTCCTGAAAGCCAGGGATGCCTCTCCCACTTCCTTCCTTTCTCATAAATTGCTACAGGTTGCCTTTGATCTCCGAGTAGCGCTTCCTATAAAAAAGAAGCAAAGTAACTGAGATATAGACAAGCCTAACCCAGAATCCAGTAAAAGATGAGTTAAGAGGCCCCTGGCAGAGATGGGAGATTTACTCTGATAATTCTTGACTTAAGACAAACAAAGGAAGGGCAAAGGTTAAGAACTTTGGGCAAACTTGCCCAGTGGTTAGCAAGGCTAGATGTCATAAAAACCCAGCCCCCTCCCCCCCATGTGCCTTTTAAAAAATAAAATAAAAAGGGGTCTAATGGGCTGGAGAGAAGGTTCTGCAAGCGTGTTTGCTGCTTGCTATACATCTGACAGGGGATTAATATCCAGAATATACAAAGAACTTTGAAAAAAAGAGTCAAAAAACAAATGACCTTTTCAAGAAATGGGCCTGGAATCTGAACAGAGAATTCTCAAAATAAGAAAAAAATGGGGGCAAGAAATATATCCAAAAGTATTCATTATTTCTGGCAATTAGGAAAATGCAAATCAAAACAACACTGAGATTTCATTTTACCCTGGTCAGAATGGCAAAGATCATCAGAAAAACCAACAGCAAATGCTGGAGGGGCAAATGCTGTGGGGGTAAAGGAAATTCTCATTCACTGCTGGGATTGCAAACCGGTCTAGGTACTCTACAAATCAGTGTGGAGGATCCTCAAAAAGCTAAAAATAAATCTACCATATGATCCAGCTATACCACTCCTTGGCATATACCCAAAGGACTTGACATCCTAGTTGGCAAATAACTTACTTAGTTGTGTTCATTGCCTTTCTATGCACAAGAGGCAGGCAATGGAAACAACCTAAATGTCCTTCAACTGACAAATGGATAATGAAATGTGATGTGTACATTCACATGAAATACTATTCAGTTGTAAAGAAAAATGAAATCGTGAACTTACAGATAAATGGATGGAATTAGAAAAGAGCATACTGGATGAGACCCAGAAAGACAAACATTTCATGTTCTCTCTTATCTAAGGTTCCTAACTCCAAGTCGTCAGCCATGAATACATAGGCTGGAGTAACTGCAGAAATCTCCATGATAACCTGCAGCTCTCCATTTGGACTTAAGACCTGTTCAACAAAGGGAAATCATACCTGGTATTGGAAACCTAGCCAATTACCCAGGGCTAGTGAAGACACAGATCTTGGACAAGAACTTACAATCACCAGGCAATCCCTAACTATGTTCTAAATAGTTATCCTTATACCCATAGGTAAGTGTAATTCCCACCCTCATCAAGAAAACACCTCTTCAAAACAGACTCTTTGAGGACTCTTACAGAAAACCACAATCAATCAAAATGCAACTGATAAATCTTCAACACAACTCCAGAACCTCAGACCCATGAACTACCGTGAAAGAGGGGGCAGAAAGATTGTAAAAGGAAGTTTGCTGTGAGATTGCGTCCACTAGAAATATGAGAAAGTTCACTGAGGAAATCTCATCAACATGGATGTCAAAACATGACCTAAACAAAGGACTACACCAATAGACATGTATAGGGGAAAGTTCAAGAGGCCTCAGCTCTCGAAAATGAATGTTGAGAGCAGGAGGAATAGTCTTTCCCAGGGAAGAACACATTGGTTATTCAATAACAAAAAGTCAACCCTGACCATATATACACAAGTAACATTATACAGACTGAGCAGGTTGTATTTATGTGCTTAGGAATGTGCATGCGCACACAGGCACACACACACACACACACACACACACACACACACACACACACCAATTAAATAGAAAGAGTCCATGAGAGACAGCAATGGGTAGCACATGGGAAGATTTGAAGGGAGGAAAAGGAAGGGGTTATATTATATTACATATTATATTATAATCTCAGGATTTTTTTAAAGATTTTATTTATTATGTATACAGTCTTCTGCCTGCAAGCCAGCAGAGAACACCAAATCTCATTCAATGTGGTTGTGGGCCACCATGTGGTTGCCGGAAATTGAACTCAGGACCTCTGGAAGAACAGTCAGTGTTCTTAACCACTGAGCCATCTCTCCGGCCCAATCTCAGGATTTTCTAATATTGGGAGAAAAAAGTGCTTGCTGCTTAACTGTGAAGACTAGAGTTCAGATCACAGCACCCACATCGGTGGCTCACAACCATCTATAGCTTCAACTTCAAGGGTTCCAGGAACCTCTTCTGGCCTCTGATAGAACTCAAATGTATACTCTGAATATCTTTAAAGGCATTATATCCTTGAGTGGTAGTGTTTTCTTTCTCTTTTTTTCTTTTAGCCTTTTTAAAATTTATTTTTAATTTTTTTATTACATATCAATCCCAGTTCCCCCTCCCTCCCTGCCTCCCCTTCCCTCGACGTCTCTCCAACCCCATCCCCTATCTGCTCTTCAAAGAGGGTAAGGTATCCCATGGAGGCCAGAAGAGGGTATTGGATACTCTAGAACTAGAATTACAAAAGGTTGTTAGATACCATGTGGGTTCCAGGAGCTAAGTATGGGTCCTCTGGAAGAGCAGTAAATGCTCTTAACCACCAAGCCAGCCCCATGTTTTCAACTATCTGTTTTTTGATCAGGGTCTATCCTAAATCTTCACCAAGTGGATTCTAAACAACCATAAAAGTAGTGCCCAGAGAGAGGACTTTACAGCCTCGGCCCCCAGCAAGCCATTTCTGTTGTCCCATCATCTGTGAGCTGCCTGATCCATTCCTCCTTATATGCTTAAAATCCTGTGAAAATATCTTCTCCTTGTTCTCCTTCAAATGCAATATACTGGGCATCTTCTGAACTTCCCTAGCTGTATCAGGTGCTGCCAGCCTTTAGTCACACCTGAAAGCCCCTCAAATACTCCCAACTTCTTCCTGGGTGCTCCATGGCATGTCTCATAAGAACAGGGCAAAACATAGTGGTACAGACAGCAGTGACTCCAAAACCAGAGGAAGGATCAATCTCTCCAGAGCTGCCTCATCAGGACACCTAGAAGGTACAGGTCAGTCTTGATCTAAGATCAGAATAGGTCGGGGTTTAGGAGATGTTAGATACATCAGAAGGTATGACAGGTATGTCACACAGCGGGGTTGAGACAAGAATAGAGTTAGGGCTGGGCAGGGAGTCTCTGGGTGGGAAAAGCCAGTAGAAGATCATCCTTCCTGAAGGAGTGAGCCTCTGGGAAACTTCTAGAAATAAAGTTGAAAGTAAAAGGTGGCAAGAATCCATGGAAATGTGGTGGCAGGCTGAGAACCTTGGTATTAGAAAGGTTTTTGTAAAGAGAGTAGCCTACAGCTGTATGCAAGATCTAAGAGACCGCAATGAGACACAAAGGGACCTTGACTGAGGTTTCTGGAGAAGTGTGTTGACCAAAACTGAGGCAAAGGTCTTTAAAAATCCAAGCTAGATCAGGCCTGGGTCTTGCCTTTAACCTAGCAGGCCAATCAAGGTCTCCAATAAAGAGATAACTTTCCTCTGAGTAGGTCTTGTGTATGAAGCCAGAGTTGCTGTGTGCAAGGCCACGTGCCCTAGAATGAGCACATGCACCTACTAATTGATCATTTTGCTCATTTCATAGCCTGTTCCTAATCCAGCTGTGTGCAAACATTAGCACTGGGCAGAAGCTTCGGAACTTTAGGGCTCTAGTCACACACAAGCACACCATTTCACAGAGGGCCAACAGCCTACCCAGGACAGAGTGCTAGAGGACAAGAATGAACACTAGCAGTCTTGCACAAGGCAGAGACATCTTCCCACCAAACACTAGGCTGGCCCAGCTCCTCTATTCACTAATGGGCCAACAGTGGCAAGGAGACAAGGAACAGCATGTTCTTGTTGACACTGGCATTTGGAGAAGCAGGCTACACATATAGCCAGATAGAAAGACACACAAAAAAGTGTTGCTTTTTTTTTAAAAAAAAAAAAAACTATGTATTTATTTGTATGTGTGTGGGCTTGTACATGCCACTGTACCTGTATAGAGGTCAGAAAACAACTTTTGGGAATTGATTTTCTTCTTCCACCATGGAGGTTATTAAGTAAGCCATCATCAGCCAGACAAGGATATTTCTTATGTGCGTGTGATACATGTTTGATATGTCTTATATACATGTGCATGCACTGTAAGTATGTGTGTATATCTCTAAGAGGCTCGGTGGTGTTGCTACATAGTGTTCATAAGTATGTAACTTATCTGGCAAGCCTATTATAGCCAGTGGGGCTTCTCCTCCCCTCAGTTATTTTAGGGAAAACCTGAATGATCTTTATGTCCTCAAGGTCCCCAAGGACAGGGTGCCAAGAAGCAGGAAAGCGGAACCTCTACGCACACTCTCGTTTATTAGTGTACCTTGCCCTCATCCACAGCCCAGCGACTACAAAGCATTCCACTCTCAGAATCCCTTTTCCATCCTGGGATGTTTTCACTTAAAACAGGCAAGAGTGGGTTGCTTTCTGCACCAAGGGCAGCCCTACTGAGCTACATACAGCCTGTGGTTTGTACTGAAGGTACAGCCTCCAGACCTCACCATTCACGGGATTCCTGTGGATTTGGCTTTATCTCTGGACAACGGACTGTACTCTGACAGGCTGCCCAACAATCTTGCTTCTCAGAGTGATGAGACAATTTGAAAAGCCATTTAGTAATAATTCCCTTAGCCAGTTTTGCTAATCAGTGGCCCTTGACAAAAACTGCCTTCCTGTCTCTCTCGGTCTATAAGTGAGGGCGTGGCTTCTGATAATTCCAATAGTGTCTGCATGGCAAGACACACAGCCAGGGCACACAACTCATGGTGTTAGAGCCGTGGCCCTGAAGGGCTTAGTGAAAATGGTTGGTTATGTTTTAGCTACGAGTAAGACCAACCTAGAGGTGAAAAGACAATCAGTAAAGCCACAATGTTGAGACTCCTGAAATGGAAACCAGCTGTCTCCAAAGGGAACTTTGGCTGCCCTCTGCACCACGGTGGGCGGCCGTGTGGCAGCCGCTCTCTGGCCTGATTCCTCTGCAGAGGACCTAGTGTTCTTAGCTAGAGCAGCACAGACAACAACACACGGGCAAACTGGGTGAGTTGTGGGGGACCAACAGAGGCAGAGGGAGGAAGAGTTACAGAGAAAAAATATGTCAGGCATATTAGCACACAATGGTAATCCCAGCACTGGGGAGGCTGAGACAGGAGGATCACGACTTAGAGATTAGCCTGGACTGTATTGTAAGATCCTGTCTCGAGATAATAATCATAACAACACAAGAAGCCAAAATACCAAAGCACTTCTGGAAGAGATGCGCCATCAGGTTAGGAAAATGAAGCACCCTCGTGGTCACACACTATGGGACAGGCTTTCTAGAATTTGAGCTCTTGGAGGAGTCGATTTATTTCTGAGGAAGCTTGGTCAAATATAAAGAAGACACTGTGGGAGGGAGCAAAGCTGGCTGGGAGAGTGTTCTACTCAAAGGCAAATGATTTGGAAGACTTGCTGAAAGAAAATTTAGGATGTTAATTTGTACTTGTAGTTTTATGTGAATACACACACATATGTATGTATGTGCACATATACAGATATATGTATTCCAAATATAGTACTTAAAGAGAAGAAAAACGATGCATCGGGAAAAAAAAAGCTAGGCAAAAGAAGACAATAAAGCAGGGAGGGAGAATAGATGCAAAAGCAAAGCAAGACTAGAACATTCTCTCCCCCTCCTTCCCTCATTCCTCTCCCCCTCCTCCCCTCCCTCCCTCCTTTCTTCCTTCCTTTCTGCTTTTGCGATTTTCTTCTGGGTGACTGGCTCTTGCTATGTAGTCCAGGCTGTCCTGGAGTCTTTGCTAATCCTGCCTCAGCCTCCCAAGTATTTTGATTACATGCCTGCTGACTAAGAAACTAGAACATTCTCACTCAGGAAGCCCTGGCTTTCATTTTTAATATCTAATGAATATTTCTATATAGAAGACTTCTGAAAGGGGCTATAGAATTGCAAAAGAACTCCACCATCTGAGAAAGTAATCTCCCATGTGCTTCTCCTCTAAACAGAGAGACTAATCCCCCTATACACAGGCACCCTGAGCACAATATAAGGCCATGTGTTCCTCACCCGGCCTTGAGGCCAAGCCGTGAACCCACACTGATGACACTCAGTGTGGCCTAGAATTAGGTGTGTGTATACACAAACTTGATCATTGCCCACCATGTCTCAGAATGAGGGAAAGCATTCTTCCTGTGAGAGAAGGTCACAGAAACAAGGAACCAGGATGAAGTGGGAATGGGGGAAAATTATATGTTTGAATGAAGACGGAGAGGCAGCAGAGATGAACATTAAAGGAAAAGGGGAGGGGGACTTGAATCTAAAGTTTCTAAATTACCCTTGGCTCAAAGGTCTGGTTTACCACTGAAACAGTATAATTATAAAGTTGGTGTAAAACGGACCAAGGATCTAGTTACTAATTTCTCACTAGCAATAGCATCAAAACCTTTTTTTTGCTAGTAGCCAGTCTCCTGACAAAAACCGTGTGTCTCTTGCATGATGGGATCTATAGAGAGAGCTGGTTTCAATCAGGCCAGCCTATAAAATGGTATGCACTTGCGGTCTCCTTCTCAGATGTCAATCAGAGCAGAGGAGAAAGTGAGGGTTGGGATTGTCAGGGTAACTAGTGGGAAGGGGAAAAAAATATAACATAAATGTTCTCTTGTCTTGTAGATGCTGTACATGGGCAGAGTTTGTCAGAAAAATTCCCCAGGAACCCTCTGGTGGATTTGAGAAAAAAGTGACCAGAAACATTCCTGTTGTGTTCATGTTTCTGAGCATGGTTCTGCTTAGCCTCAATGAGGTGAGTCGTGCTGGTTAGAGCCTGCGGTGGGTGCTCACATCCTCTGGATGTTTCCTGCAGAAAGACTTCCATTCTCACCCCATTCTAGTTAATAAACACAAGAGACATCAAAGGTACATCCCCGTTGGATTCCTGTTGATCTTGGCAACTGGTGGCCAGGGACAACTCATTTCCAAAGTACAAAATCCCAACATAGGAAAAAGCAGCTAGAACTTTCACAGGGTGGATATTTTTCTCTTTCTCGCTATTACTTTTGATTCCTGAGAAATCTAAATAACAGGCAATGTGGTTGTTTTTGCTTTCTTTCATTTTATTACAATGTGTTATCCCTTTTCACTATCTGTTATGATAAAGCTGGGAGTGGGACCTTGGCAGACCCCTTGGCAGGCGAGGGTGACCGAGGCTGAGGGACAGACATGCCTGGCAGACAGTTTAAGTAAGTTTTATTAGAAAAGAGAGGGAAGGGGGAAGGAAACAGAAAGGAGGTAAAGAGACACACAGACAGAGAGAGGACAGAAGTGGGAGACAGGAAACGTCCTATCTGCCCCCGGGAAACAGGGGGGAAGAAAAGAGAGCATAAGTGGGCGGGGTCTTTCTTTTAAAGGTGTCTTTTGCACCTGCATGCAGACTACGTGGAACCCTGGGCTGACCAGGGGACTGCCTGAGTGCATTCTGCAGGTGACAGGGGCAGGCCAGCATAATGCCTGAACCCTTACAGTATCTAGACCCCATGTTCTTTTCCAACATAACAAATAGGGCTGGGAAGGCGGCCTGGTTAAGATCATGGAAGACATCATAACTTGGTTTTTACATTTTTCTGTAGGCCTCTACGTGGGGTGAATTGCCCTCCATGGAATACAGTAATGGTGTCTGTAGGTTACATATTTACATATTTGGTGGGAGGGGAGGAGAACAGCTCTGGTGCGGAGAGTCAAGGAAGTCACAGAATACCTGCAGAGCAAAGAACAGCCTGCTGCATGACAGATTTCTCTGAAGCAAACACCAACAGTGCAGAAGTTGAAAACGCCATGCTTTAACAACAGCTCCAGCAACATTTAAGAGCAGAATATACGGTGTTTTGGTATGGTAATTATCGTGAGGCTATGGCTCAGTGGAGAGATTGATGAGACATGGGAAAACCAACATCACCTTTTGTTACTCAAGAACCTAGAGGAACTGGGAATACAAAAATCAGTAAGTTAACGCCTGGTAAAGAATGTGAGGAGGCTCGACTCAGACCTTACAGAATGGAATGGAGCCTGTGCTCAATCAGTGGCTAAGGAAATGGAAGAAAGGAGTTGATATACAGAGTGGATGCAGAAGGCCAGAAAAGTTAAAGGCATCTTGGAGGTCGTCTTTACCCAGGGCAGCTGCCTGGATAGCGAGGGTTGTGTGTGAGTGTTTTTTGCTTGTTTTTTTTGTTTGTTTGTTTGTTTGTTTGTTTTTTTGCTTGCTTGCTTGCTTGTTTGTGCGTGTATGTGATATGCTTCTGTGTCACATGGAATGGGAGTACCTGTGCACTAGCACAGAAGCCAAAGGAAGATGTCCAGTGTCACACTCTCATTTCCCAAGTTATTCCCTTGAGAGCTAGGCTGGTGGCCAGTTGGTTCCAGTGATCCTACTATCTCTGCTCTGCGCAGTGCTGGGTTTATAGGTAGTCCAGGCTAGCCCCACTTTTTACATGGATGCTGGAGATTTGAACTCAGGTCCTCATGCTTACACAGTAAGCGCTCTTAACCCCTGAGCCACCTCCCCACCCTTGATTTTGTGTTTGAGGTTTGTCAAGACCAGATACCTACAAGGTAGGTACAAGCAACTGAAATAAGAAATACCAATGACCATATATTTTAAAGCATGTTTGACGTTACTAATCACAGAAATGGATACTAAATCCACAAGTTCACTTTTACCTCTCAGATTGACAAGAAAATTTTCATCTGCAATCTTAGCCCTGCTGAGATGAAACAAGAATTCCAGACTGTGAAGGTGGGTAAATTAACTAGGCCTTCCTAATGAGAAAGTTGACAGTGGCTTGTATTAATCTGGGCACTCAAGATAACCAGAAGCAATACAATCCACAGAAAAGAAAGGATGTATTATGAATCAGCTCACATGACTGTGGAGGCTGAAAGACCCATGATAGGCCATCTGCAAGCTGGAGAGCCAGAGTTACCGGTGGTGGGACTCACATGCAAAGGTCTGAGGTTCCAGAAGCCAATGATGTAACCCTCAGGCTAGAGCCAAGGCCTGAGAAAGGAATGGATGGTGGGAGCCCTGGTGTTGGTCCCAGAGTCAGAGACCAGAGGACTTGGGCTTTTATGTTTTAAAGGAAAAGGAAGATATGTGGCAGCTTCAAGATAGAAAGGAGATTCTTTTTTCCTCTGCCTTTTAGAGAGAGAGAGAGTGTGTGTGTGCAGGCATATGCATACCATAACATGCTGCTATATAGAACAGGCTAGCTAGTTTAGGGGCTTTGGAATCTCTTACCTAGACTACTATCTGGCTGTAGGAGTGCTGGGATTATAGATGCAGGCTACTGCATCCAGCTTTACATGGGATCCTAACTCAGGTCTTCCTCTGCCTTTTTCTGTCTGGACCTTCAAAGAATTGGATGCTCAACAACACAAGCAAAGGAAGATCTTTACTCCATCTGTTAACTCCAATGCTAAGTTTTTTCCTGAATTATCTTCACAGAAAAACCCAAAAACAAAGTTTCCCCCTTTTTGTGGTACCTCTTAACCTGTCATGTTAACATAAAACCATAGCTCCACACACAAACACATACACATATACAGACAAACACACACACTAATATTTTGTTGTTGTTGTTTTTGGTTTTTCATGACTGGGTTTCTCTGTGGCTTTGGAGGATGTCCTGGAACTAGCTCTTGTAGACCAGGCTGGTCTCGAACTCACAGAGATACAACTGCCTTTGCCTCTCGAGTGCTGAGACTAAAGGTATGTGCCACCACCGCCTGGCCACACACACTACTTAACATAGTTTTGTTTGTATACAGTGTATACAATGGTGAGCCTATAGCACTCTATTGTCAGATGAGATGAGCAGTCTTAGTTCCTATCAGCACACCCTGCAATGCTCCTGCAACTAAACCACTTCATGCTGCATCTCTCAGAATACACCTCCATAGTTAAGTAATATGTAACTTATAAAAAACAATCCACATTGATTAGGTGGTTCAGTGGATGAAGTCTCTTGCCACCAAGTCTGACAACACATGGACACACATAAACAACAAATGAATAAGCAAATTTTAAATCACATTTAAATATCAATATGCATATATGTAATATAATATATAAATATTCACATATATGATCCTTAATGTATAAATTTAATTTAAAAATAAATTCTACAAAAATCAAATGAGTATAAAATGTTTCCCTAGCATTTTAATATCATTTTGTTTATATTTTACTATATTTAATATAGTGTTGTTTATATTTAATAAATAGGGAGCCAATTGATTTAATTATGCAATCTTTGAACTAATGAAATATATATGGCCACTAAAAATGGCATATCTAAAAAAATGGAAAGATGCTCACCACATCAACAATGATAAATTCAACATCAGAGACTAAGGAAGCAGCTCGGTTGATAAGTGCTTATCTAGCACGCCCTAAAGCCTGGGTTCCTTCCTCAGTACCTTACAAACTGGGCAGAATGGTTCAGTCTGGAATCCTAGCACTAGCCAAGAGGACTAGAAGTTCAAAATTCTCCTCCACTACGTAGTGAGTCGGAGGCCAGCCTGATTTAGAAATGAACAAAAATAAAAACACTAAACCAAAACCAAAAGTCAAAAAACAAAAATGTACATTAAAGGGACCAAAAGCCAGCTTTTAAATAACCTGTGTAGCAGGAAGTCATCCATTTAACAAGAATAAAATGTGTAATGTGAGCCTCCGGTTTTAAAGCCCTGTATACTCACCCCCTCAAAAAGAGCAGAAACTTTGTAATGGGCAGACGCCAAAGGTAGTATGGTTGCCTCTGGGTGATATTGTGTGTGGTTTTCATTTTCAGTTCTATATTTTTATTATTTGATTCATTTTTATAAGTGTTCTTTTTTATTGGAAAAAGTAAAGCCCAAGGCCTTAAAAATATACATACAGTCTATCTGCCTTCCCAAAGAAACAAAAACAAAGATGATGGCCTCTGTAATTCTTGGCATATTGAAGTAAGCTGTACTTAAATACTGTTGCCGGTTTAAAAGGCTGGAAGCTAAGGTCGTGACAAATTCTCAGTGCCCCATAGTAGTTCTATAGTCTGCTTTTTTATGACACAGTGGTCAACACGTCTATTTTGTTTGTTTGTTATTTGGGAGGAACAGCTCTTGGTTTGGTGACTAAATTGAATTCATTCTATTTAAAGAGGAAGTCTATGAATGTATCCCTTTTTTTTGTATCTTTGTTTGTTTTTTATTTGTTTTGTTTTGTTTTTTGAGACAGGGTTTCTCTGTATAGCTGTGGAGCCTGCCCTGGAACTCTGTAGAACCAGACTGGCCTCCAACTCACAAGAGTTTCATCTGCCTCTGCCTCCTGAGTGCTGGGATTAAAAGCATGAACCACGGATTGCCACCACCTCGGCTGGCTAAATGTATCCTTTCCTTGGCCTGCTCCTTGTAAACAGGCTTCCAGTCACAGAAAGGTCTACGTACCACAGATCTCCCAACCTTCTGCTCTGATTGGTTTGCATATTCCTTTTTATGGTTTTAAATTTACTTATTTTATGTGTATGAGTGCTTTGCTCGCCTAGTGTGCATGCCTAGTGCCCAAGGAGGTCAGAAGAGAAGATCAGATCCCCGGGAATCGGAGCTATAGACAGTTCTGAGCTGCCTTGTGGGTGCTGGGAATTGAACCCACATCCTCTGCAAGAACAAGGACTCTTAGCCCATAAGCCATGTCTCCAGCCCCTGCATATTTTTAATATAGAGAACCGGCTAACATACCATGCCCCTCTGCTGAGTAAATGCTTCTTGGCTTTGGAGAAAACTAAATTATATCATTAAGACTCACATCTGGCCAGGTGGTGGTGGTGCACTTCTTTAATCCCAGCTCTTGAGAGGAAGAAGCAGGCAGCTCTCTGAGTTCCAGGCCAGCCTGCTCTACACAGAGCACGTTCCAAAGACCTGCAACTACACAGAGAAACCCTGTCTAGGAGGAAAAAAAAAAAAGCCTCTCAGCTGAGCCTCGTTATTTTGACTTTTTGACTCTCCTCACCCCTGTAACATAAAGTAGCCACAATCTCTTCAATGAACAGCTGAGTTTGTTTGCCAGAAATTCTTTCTGTTCCTCAGCCTTCCTTTTCAGGTCCCTAATGGTATGTATTTGCAAAGTGGAAAAACTGCCTGGCACCATTTGACTTTAATGGGAGCATTTAAACACACTTTACCTACAAAGCTTATCGCTTAGTTACTTAACCTGTGTGAATAGGTTAAATATTTTTCCACAGTATTTATATAAATATGATACCTGGTTTTGAGTTAAACCTAATAAAAAGGAAGTTATTCTTTACTTAAATTACAGCCATTTCTTTTCATTTGTTTTTATCTTCCTCTTTTTTATGGCCACTTGACTAAGAAGGAAATTCACAAGGCAGATGTGGAAATGTCACTTTATAAATACACGATTCTGCCAGTATACTGTTGTCCGTATTTTAAGTAAGGAGAAGGTAACTATTCCTCCAGGATGTGTGCTTTGGCCATGAATCTGAAATCTAATATAGAAATCAAGTTAATGTGAGAATTTTTTTTTAAGACCTGGAAATAAAGCATTCTGGACAGAGCTGTGGAGCTGGTGGTGCACGGAGCATCCGAGTGTTCCTCATTCCTAACAAAGCGTCCCTTGTTCCTGAGTTTCTAAAAGGCTGCTCCAGGCGCACATACATTCCAACTTCTGCCAATGGGGACACTTACTACTGAGTGCTTTGTTCTTTCCCACGTATTGTATTTACTCATATTTTCAGCAAAAAGTGGCATCTTGAATGTGTGTTCCTGGAAATAACCTAAAATCCATTCACAAGGCTTTCAGATGGTTTCTCACACATCTCTGCATCCCAGGAGCCACACCCACAAGCCCAGGTCTCTTGTCAGTTCCTCATCCAAATGCTGGGATTCAGGGATGGGATGGCTCCACAGTTAGAGTGCACTGCTCTTACAGAGGTGTAGAATTTGTTTCCCCATTCCTAGTTCCCACTATCCTGCTGCCCAAAGCTGCCTGTTACTGGAGACTGCACCTTTGCTCGGTGCCAGCACTTACACACACACACACACACACACACACACACACACACACACACACACACACACACACTTAAAATAAAATAAGTCTTTCTAAAGAAATTAAACATACATAAATGTTTTAGAGTACCGAGGGCAGACAAAAGAGGCCTTGGGGTAAGTCTACATAATTGCCAATCTTTTGTTGTTGCTTTGTTTCTTTGTTCATTTGTTTGTTTGTTTTGGTTTTTTAGAGACAGGGTTTCTCTGTGGCCCTGGCTGTCCTGGAACTCACTTTACAGACCATGGCTGGCCTCGAACTCACAGAGATCTGCCTGCCTCTGCTTCCTAAGTGCTAGTATTAAAGAAGTATACCATCACCACCCAGCTTGTTCAAATTTTATTTTATTTTTTGAGATAAGGTTCTTATATAGCCCAGACTGGCCTTAAATTTGCAGTGTGGCTGAAGGTGACCTTGAAATTCTAATCCCCTTGCCTCCACCTACTAAGTTCAGGCATTACAGGCTGCATCATTATACCCAGTTAATGGGGTGCTGAAGATGGAACCCAGAGTTTCATGCCTGCTAGACCATCACTCTGTCAACTGAATCACACTGAATCACGTCGTCTTGCATGCTTTGAATGTCACAGTCCCTGGCCACAACACCACACAGATCATTGCCTCAACCTCAGTCCCTGGACCAAAAGCAGAATAGAAGATGAGGTCAGCCGGGTGTTGGTGGCGCATGCCTTTAATCCCAGCACTCGGGAGGCAGAGGCAGGTGGATCTCTGTGAGTTCAAGACCAGCCTGGTCTACAAGAGCCTCCAAAGCCACAGAGGAAACCCTGTCTCAAAAAACCAAAAGAAGAAGAAGAAGAAGAAGAAGAAGAAGAAGAAGAAGAAGAAGAAGAAGAAGAAGAAGAAGAAGAAGAAGAGGTCAGCACCAGGCTGTTAGAATCTCGTGAAAGAGGGAACCCTTGCAGATGAGGCAGGTGATGGGGAAAGTGTCAGTGCTAAGCTGGCAGCCTGCATTTGAACTTCTCATGCAGACCTTGAGATGGTGTGGCATGCAGAGAGCATGCAGTAAAGACTGTGAAAGTCTCAAGGCTCACCTTGCACCACATACACCATTTTCCTGACCAGGGATAAGATAGCTCTCACCTCATACTGTGTTCTACTCTACAGGATGTAGTTGACTTAGTCCATTCCGTACTCAAAGTAACAGGACAATTAGAATGTATACCCCCACTGCCCAATGGGAAAACTGAAACCCAGAGACGTCCACCTCCTTCCCCAGGTCCCTCAGCTACTGTTAAGTGATGAGATGAAACCCAAGCACTCTGACCTAGACTCGTCTACTTCATCCCAAGCCACCATTGGCCCCAGGAGGCTCAGAAGGATGGCAGGTGAAACTTCAAGCACACCAGTTACGTGTTGAGTTTGAGTCACTCTAATAAAGTCACATTATTTATTTCCTTTCCTTTCCTTTCTTTTACACACTCCAACCACGTGCTTTGAATGTCAGACACCACCTGTAGCCACTGGGCTCCTGTGGAGAGCCGCTGTCCCAACTTCCCGACCTCCTGTTTTATTATTACTCATTCCTGAGTCTGACTCGTGCTGCTTATATGCACATAGGTGTGCAAATTCTGGCAAGGATGTGAAGAAAGAACACTTATCCACTGTTGTTGGACTGTAAACCAGTGCAGCCGTGGTGGAAATCAATGTCAAGGTCCCTATGAAAGCTGAAAATAGAACTGCAATATGCCCAACTCTACCTCTCCTATGCAGGGGCTGTGTGTCTTAAGGAACACTCCTTGAACATCCATATTTATTGCTACTTTGTCCACAATGGCAAAGAAACCACATCAGCCTTCATGTCCATGGCCAGATGAGTGGATAATGAAAACAGAGTATGCACACACCATGGAATTTTAGCCAACCATAAAGACAAATGAAATTATGAAATTTGCAGGGAACTAGATAGAACTAGAAGATATTATATTGAGGTAAGCCAGATTCAGAAAGACAAATACCACATGTTCTCTAGCATATGCAGATCCTAGCTTCCAAATGCTAAGTATGTGTATTCATATAGAAGTGGGTATGTGTCTAGACAGAAAATTTTTCGGGGGGGGCTAAGGGGGAGAGATGGGGGAATAATAGAACACATGTGAGTAGGACAGTGGAAGGGGGGCTAACAGAGATGAAAGGGTATAATGGGGGGGCAGGGAGACCGGGAAGAGGCAAGGATGGAGGAGGGTCATCAAAACTGAATCCGTATGGAAATGGTTTAAGGAAATCTGTCACTCTGTAAGCTAATTAAAAAATGAAATAAAAAGAAATTAATTCAAGAAGTTATATTAAAGTATTTGCGGGAACCAAAGTTTTAAATAAATCTAGGAGGAGAAAGGCATGAATTCTAGCTTGGGAACTAAAAGCAAACTTGAAGGAAAAAAAAAAAAAAGGGTTCACATCCTGGGAGAGAAAGATAACCCTGAAGAGTTGAAAGGGGCAGTTACAGAGGACCAGAACTCGAAGATAAGGGATGGGTGATGGGCCCTGGGATAAAAGGGAGCTGGGTCGGTAAATAGCATAAGAAACCTAAGTGACAAAAAAACATCCAGAGAGAAGATAGGCTCTTTGTCTGCACAAAGCAGCATTTCCCACCAGAAGGAATGATGTAATCAGCCCCAAGCTAAGGAAGAGAAATGAATTAAAACCTGCCCACAGTCCCTGTCTTCCCCACCATCTTTTACACCTGAAACAGGAGACTTCGCTTTTTCTACTCTTTTTTGGTTTTTGTAGTTCTAGAGATGGAATCCAGGACCTCACATACACTAGGCAAACACTCTGCAACTGAGCTACCCAACCCTAACCTAGCAAAGTCTGATTGCTTGTCAACCAAATAAATGACAGAAAACCCTACACTCCAGTAGTTAGAAGCCTAGCCCTTAGAATGAAGTTAGAAGTCTCAGACCTGAAGCCGGATGTTGCAGTAGAAATGCTTCTACTGAAGGGAAAATTAGAGTAGACTGGTCCAGAAGGCAAGAAGAGACAGCAGATGTTAGTGAAGACTAGTGAGACGCCCCTAGGGCTGCCATAGCTGGAGGCAGAAGGTGGCAGGCTGAGCCTGTAAGATGAATGAGTTCTGCTCAGGGTACTTGGGTTTTACACCAGAGTGCAGTTAAAACCTAGACAGAGACCCTGGAGAGTCGCATCCTTCTGCCAGTTGGTAGCCCCATCCCAAACAGATGAAAAGAATGTCCCTTGGAGTTGCTGTGAAGGAGGAGAGAGAGAAAATACAACCACGTGGACGAAGTTGTATTCACTGGTTTCTCATTCCTACACAAAGGAGTTCAGCCTTGATGCCATGTCTTGGCTATTACCCAAGCCTGGCACCCTTATTGTATTTCCTGGACTCTTAATATTGCTTCCTAGAATGTCCCATCTCTCCTAACTCACATGCCACCAGAGTGATCTTTCCAAACCTCAGATCTGACCACGAGGGCCCCAAGACCAGTGTGATATCAAGTGTTACATGCCTAAATGTACAGTGTCCTCAGTTCCTTGGGAAATGAATGGTGGTGTTTCCTGCTTAAAAGCCCTTCAGAACCTCTCATTAACTTCAGTGGCCAACAAACAGTGGGCCAAATCCTACTGGCAAGCTAAGATTGTTTTTTCTTTTTAAATTTTTTCATTTGTTTTACATATTCCCCCACACACACTAAGATTGTTTTAATATTTGGGAAGGGTTTTAGGTATTTTCTAAAGGAAAGTGTGAAAGAGACACACTTTCCAGTGTGTTTCCCACCTGGATCCTCTCAGAAAGTTCATTAGCACCTTGACAAGGGCAGAGAACCAAAACTCTAATCATCTTGCAGCTGACCTTCCTGTCCTGAGCTCTTCTCTCCCTGTCAGAGAACCATGGGCAGCCTGAATATGCCAAGAACCTCTGTGATGTGCTTGCTCTGGCCCCCATCCTGGAGTGCTGGCCCCTCATCAAAGCTAAGTGAGCTGTCGAGCTCCACCCCACGGGCTGTAAGCACAGCAGACCACTTCATCAAGGATTCTTACTCTTTTCCAGCCCCACTCCCATCCCAGGGCCTGGAGTCAAACCCTGAGACCTGGTGTTCTAAACAAGAGCTTTGCCTCAGTAACACCACTGCACTCACCCCCACCCCACCCAGACAAGCTCAAGATTGAGCCTTCAAACCCAAGCATCTCCTTCACCCTTCTCAACAGCAGCCTTAGCTGTGGTTTTGAATGCCAGCTCAGCTGGAAGCACCTGAGGAAGTAAAGCCACCATGTCCAATCAGCTCTAGTCCAGCACCAGGTGTGGCATACTATCAATCCTCAATAATTAGTGAAGTAATTCTTAATGCATTATAAATAAATAATAAATATTTATCACATTTATTTGTTACCAAGGAAGGGTTCATTTCATATGTATTAATCTTCTTAAATTTTTACTTGCATTTTTATTTGTGTGTATGTGTGTGTGATTGTCTGGGTGTGTACTACATAAATACAGGTGCCCTGAGAGGCCAGAAGACAGCATCAGATCCATTACAGTCACAGGTGGTTGTAAGCCACCCAAAAAGGGTGTTGGGAATTAAACCCGAGTACTCTAGAAAAGCAGCAAGTGCTCTCTACCTCTGAGCCATCTCCCCAACCCCTGTGTTAATCTTTTTTTTTTTTTTTTAAATCTCAGCTCTTTATTTCCCCCGCTCCAGTGTATGTGTGTGTGTGTGTGGGGGGGACACACCTGTACATGTGTTCTCCTGTCCTAGGATCGAATCCAAAGCCTTTTTTATTATTTAATATGTATGGATTTTGGCCTGCATGTGTGTCAGCTATGTACCGCTTGTGTCCCTGGTGCCGCACAGGTCAGAAAGCATTAGAGTCCCTGGAATCTGGAGTTACAGGTGGTTGTGAGTCACCATGTGGGTGCTGGGAATTGCCCCTGGATCCTGTTGAAGAGCAGCCAGTGCTCTTAACGATTAAACCTTCTCTCCAGCCCCCCAGTCCTTTCCATCATTTAAGAGAAATTTCAACTTAGTAACTTTTAACTCCATGGCTCTGAAACTACATTTGTCTATGAACAAGAAAACTTAAAATGAAACACTACAAGAAAATTTGTCTGTGTCTACAAGAAATTTCTCCTTTTTCTTGTCTCCCTCCTTTTTCTTTCTTCTTCCCCTTCCTTCTCTTTCCTTCACTTCATTCCCCCCTGTCTTTATCTTCCTCCTCCTTCTTTGTTGAGACAGAGTTGACTCTATAGCACAGGCTGGCCTCAGCCTCCAGGGTGCTGGTATTTCAGACACACACTGTCACACCAGGCCTGGGAGCCTTTCATAAGAAAAATAAAGCTTTGGAGTCAAAGAGTAAGCAGTCAGGGGACTGCAAGCAACAGGGAGCTGTGTGCCTCTTTGGTTTTTCTACTTTCTTTTACATTGTCTGTTTTTAACATTAGAGGCAAACATCAATCATGCAATGATCTTGCAAGCAATTGCTAAGAAAAGGCATGTAAATGTCTATTTTTAAGAGTGAAAAGTTAGCTATGTACACGCCTTTGATCCCAGTGCTCAGGAGCCTGAAGCAGGTAGATCTCCAAGTTCCGGGCCAGCCTGGTCTACAGAGAGGATTTCAGGACAGCCAGGGCTTCACAGAGAAATCCTGTCTCAGAAAACAAACAAACAAAAAAAAAAAAACAAAAAAGAGTGAAAAATTACAAATAATAAAGTCCCTTCCCATTCATGATCTCAGTCCAGTGCAAATATCCCAACATAGTCTGTTACACACCCAAAAAAAAGGACATAAACCAGACTCTTCTGTCTTACAACACTGGTAATGTTTGGTTGACATGGCTTAGCTTATTTGCCATGTATTCCTGAAAACATGGTCAACTGGACAATAGTACCCCCAAAAGTCATACCCTAATCCCCCAACTTGTAAACCTTACATGACAACAAGGACTCTGCAGCTGTGACAGAGCAAAAGATGGTCAAAAGGAGAGTTGACTGGGGATTGTTTGGTTTGTGTAGCTGACCCAAGGTAAGCACACAGCTCTGATGAGGCACTTCACTGAGAGCAGGAGCCTGACTGAAGATGTCGCTCTGCTGATGTTCAAGGTGAAAGAGCTCTGGGTCTGTTACCTTGAGCAACTGGAAGAGCCCAAACTACAGATGCTTCCTCGAAGCCTCAGGAACTAGCCCAGCCAGGACCTTGACTTGAATAAGTCAAAGAAACTAAACTTCAAGGAACCCACATAACAAAGTGAGCAGGTAGGATTGATTTCAGGCATCTGATCTTCAGAACTGTGAGATCATAGGACCTTGTCCTTTCAACACACTGACAGAGGTCATCTGTCACTGCAGCTCTAGGACAGGAATACACCAACAAATTATTGCAGGGGATAGGCAGAGACTTCATTGCTGTTCTCTCTGCCATCCACTCAGTGTTCATTTGTACAGGTGAATGGCAAGAGCTACACAGAGAAACCCTGTCTCAGAAAAAAGGAGGAAGAAGAGGAGGAATTATTCCTCTCTACTACCAATAAATAAATTAATGACAACATTTAAAAATAAGGAAGTGTCACCAGAAGACAGCAGCACCTGCAATCAGTGTCTTCTCCTCCTTTCAGAAAACACCCTTCTTGGGGCATCCGTTTGCCAGGGTGAAGTCTAGGAGTTTGTGAAAAGCCTTCAGTGTGGTCTCCCTGACATAGGAGCTATGCCTTTCATGCAGAGAGCTTCCTTTGGATGCATAGTCACCAAAGGCTTCATTTATGGAGAAACAAATTCAAAATAAACAAGGAGTCTTTTTCTGAATCTTGACTCTTTTGGCTTAGATTCTGGAGTGAATGGCAAAGCAAATGTCAATTGGAAGCTGCGTTTTTGCTGCGGGGAGTTGAAAGTCAGATTTACTTCCAAATGATTAGAAACAAAGGCTCAGCGAGATTTAGTGGCTTACTGGGGGTCATGCACTCATTCAATGATGAAGGTACCTTGCTGTATACATGCTAGTCCACAGACACACAGCATATACATTAATGTGCATAATGATTAATTCCCAAACCATTTGAAAGGTTTACACTAGTTTCTCTAGTCTGTTCATGGGTACATTTTTTTACTAAGTGTCTTTGTGTTACGGAAATAAATACCTGAGATAAATCAGTGTAAAAAGAGGAAGCTAAGCGTGATAATGCTTATCTGTCATCCCAGCCGGGAGGCTGAGGCCAGAGGATGGAAAGTGGGAAACCAGCTGGGCTACCTGAGGAAATACTTTCCTTTAAAAAAAAAAAAAAGAAAAGAAAAGAAAAGAAGAGAGGGAGGGAAGGAGGGAGGGAGGTAGGGAGGGAAGGAGGGAGGGAGGCTTATTTTGCTTCATGCTTTGGAGATTCCAGCCTGTGGATGGTTGCAGGCTTAGGGTTGGTTGCAGGCCTGGGATTGGTTGCAGGCCTGTGGCAAGGTCATATATCATGCCTGTAATGTGTAGCAGAGGAAGCAGAGGAAAAAGTGAGGGCCAAGGTCCCAACGTCCCCTTTGAAGGTGTGCCTCCAAGGATCTAACTTCCTGCCACAAGGCCCCACCTCCCACAGCACAAGCTGGTCACTGGGCCTTTAGCTGATGACCTTTTTGCGTATACTTGTCCAAACTGCAGGACTGAAGCAAGTCAGCCACTGAGGGATTAACTTAATGAGATGCAAAGGCCCCACTGGAAGTTGACCAACCTCTGGGTACATGGACATCTGGGCCATTCATTCTATGGGTGGAGGTGCCTGTGGAAGCAGGAGCTCCAAAGAGGAGCTGCAGGGGGTGGCTGGGAAGCAGGAAAAACAGCCTGTCTCAGGAGAAGAAAAGGGCTGCATAAACCAGCCTGGAAACCAGTGGGACAAACCAGAGTCACCAGGCCATTAAGGAAGTCAGCACTGGAGTGTTTTTGTGGTTTCATACTCCCTACCTCCCTACCTCCCTACCTCCCTACCTCCCTACCTCCCCACCCCCATCCCTACCCCCACCATCTACCTCCAAAACCTGTCCAAAATAAAAGTCAGTTTAACAAGGAGAAGAAAATTAACCAAAGTCATGCAGTGTTCTCTTTTCTAAAGAAAGTCGGCTCTGAACTAAGGACATAGCTCAGTGGGCATAACTCTTGCCATGCAACCATGAGGACCTGACTTCAAATCCCCAGAACCCCTGTAAAAGACAGGTATAGTGCTATGCGAAGGTATAATTCACAGAGAGATGGAGGTAGAGATTCCCTAGAAAGCTCATAAATACTTGGAAGTCAACAGCAAAGAGAATTCTGCCTCAAACATAGTGGAATGGGAAAACTAATACCCAATGTTGTGTACACACACACACACACACACACACACACACACACACACACACACACACAAATGAAAGTCCATTCTAAGAAACAAGGTCTGGAGTAACCTTGGCTCCCAGCTAAGGTGGTGACCCAGGGGTGGGGTTCTCAGAAGGGAGTGCAGAAGACTAGACTATCTCCCAAGGGAAGTCTCAGAAACTCCCCCTAAAACACTCTGATAATTAAAAAAAAAAAAGAAAGAAAGAAAGAAAGATAAATATAGTCAGACCCAACCATACCTGCTTTCTCCAATATTAAGCCATGGCATTAGTGTTCATCAGCCAGGGTCATCTCTCTCTCTCTTACTGAGATACCAAGCCATTACTCAACCAGGAATCATCACCTATCATCATTGTGATCCTGGTACAGGTGGAGAATGGGTGTGACAGGGTCTTGACAACCCTTAATGTTTGGGAGGGTGAGCTTAGTTTGGAAACCACAGCAAATTCCAGTTTCATCTTGGTGGGAGTCTCCCCTCACCCCAACTGCTAAGTCCTGACAATGGTTTTCTTCACTCTACACCAGCCACATGGTGGTAGATGGCCATTCCAGAACATTCTTCTCACTTAGTGCTCTGTTGGCCCTGGCAAACAGTCCTCTTCCACTTCAGCATACATGGTGATTAACTGCCCTCCTCAAGATCCAGGATCCTGAGCCAAGTTTCCCTGAACATCTCACCACCTAGCCAGAAATGCGATCTGTTTTAGCCTTTGTGCTTTGAGATATAAAGATGAGCAAAATTCCTATCCTGTCCTAGCTCATCCCTTCTGATGGTTCCAAGGTGAATGATTTTTTTCCATCCTGTCTATAACCTACTTTGAATCTGATGATTGAGTTTTCAAGGTTAGCAGGATTGGATGGCATATTAGTTCCTTTTCTGTTGCTAGGATAAGACACCATGGCAAAGTGTCTAAGGCAACTTAGAGAAGGAAGGTTTATTTGGGCTTCAGGTTCCAGAGGGTAATAGTCCATCACCATCCTGGCAGGCAGTCACAGTTGCCAACAGGTGTGATGGTTAGAGCAGCAGCTGAGAGCTCACATCTTGAATCTCAAGCAGGAAACAGAGAGAGATCACTTGCCCTGAGAATGTCACAAGGCTTTTGAAACCTCAAAGCCCACCCCTAGTGACACACTTCCCCAAACAGCTCCAGCAACAGGGGACCAAGTATTAAAACATGTGAGTCTATGGGGAGACATTCTCATTCAAACAGCCACAGGTAGGTTTAGTCATTAGTGTTTGTTTTCAATTATTCAGGCTGTCTATCTAGTTATTGAACTTTAGACTCAATAACTAGAGGTTTAGCGGTTTAACATTTTCATACTACCTGGAAAAAATTTAAATGTCACTATCTTCACACCTAATAATGGAGCTGGCTCATCTCAGAGCCACATTTCCAACCTCCAGATAAGTTTTAACCTTGTCATATTTGTTCCATCTTCATACCTTGTAAAAGCCATTTCCGTATAATGTAGGGAAAGTTGGTTATGGGCTGGGTGAGCGACCTGCTCCCCCCAAATCCCTCTTGATCTCCAAGCAATACCCTGCTCTAGCAGGCTACTTGTAACTAGTCTGACAGGAGCTGCCCGTGCCTCCTAGCTACACCCTGCCTGGTATTCTAAGCCATTCTTTCTTGGGGGGGTGGGGGGTGGTCTGTCTTTCCCAAATGAAATTATAAATTCCTCCAGGACAAAAATATCAGATTCCCTGGAACTAGAGCAGGTACTGGGAATTGAACCCTGATCCTGCAGAAGAGCAGCCAGCACTCTTAACCACTGAGCCATCTCTCCAGCCCCCAGTCCTCTCCCATCTTTTAAAAGAAATTTGAGCTTAGTAATTTTTAACTCTGTGGCTCTGAAACTACATTCGTCTGTAAACAAGAAAGTTTAAAATGAAATACAACAAGAAAAATTTGTCTGTGTCTACAAGAAATTTCTCCTTTTTCTTGTCTCCCTCCTTTTTCTTTCTTCTTTCCCTTCCTTCTCTTTCCTTCACTTCACTCCCCCTGTCTTCCTCTTCCTCCTTTTCCTCCCATCTCTGTCATATGTCCGTGCTCCCCTACCTGTCCTGTCATTAGCCACACACCCAAGAATAACAGCATACCATAAAACATGTTGGGACAATCCAATGTCACATGCAAATTTTCACATTTCTCCTTAAATGTGAACGTTTATGAGAGAGCAATAAACACAATAGTTCCTCTATAACCTTCCCTTTGAGGTCTTTTGTGATGCATGCTTGTTTTTAAGGACATAAGGTGAAGGAAGCCACTTTTCCCCCCTTCTGTTTGCTCTTGACATTTAGGGAAATTTTATGCAAATGTAGGAAATGTAGGGAAATTATTCCATTCTGTTTTACAAAGAGCCACTCTGCCTCCCCCTCTCTGACTGACCAGCCCTGGGTGAGGTAGCATTTTATCAGACTTACTAAAAGCTGTGAACTGGTTTCCTAGTAGACACAAGGCAAGCTGCTAAGTGTCTGAGAAGATGGGGACTACAGTGACCCTCCTGCCACAGATGAGTAAACTGAAGGTACATGAAGCAACTTGTCCAATCTTGAGTGTCTGTTGTCAGTAGAGACAAAAGTCCGATCTAGGTCAGTCTACTCCTGGTATATTAACTTTCCACCCACCACTACAGGAAAAAAAAAAGAAAGAAAGAAAGAAAGAAAGAAAGAAAGAAAGAAAGAAAGAAAGAAAGAAACCTGATAAAGACAGGATCAGCCTGGCTCACATTTTCTGGAAGTTTCAGTTCATGATCAGTTGGCACCATTGTTTCCAGCCTTTGAGAATTTGTGGCAGAAAAAAAGGGGCCCCCTCATGCTAGGAAGCAAATATGGCAAGGAGGCGGTCAGAGGACACACCCTAATATCCTAATGACCTCCCACCAGGCTCCAAGTCCTCAAAGTCCTACCTCCTCACACAGTACCACCTGGTGACAAAGATCAACTCATACAAGCCTTTCATGAAAAGAAATTTTGGAGTAATTTTTAATTACTTGTTTGCTGCAACCACTCCTGTACTATTATCCAATTTCATTGCGCTCTTTTTCGGTTATCAAGGTTGCAGTATTTACATTATTTAGTAATTATGGTGATGCCATCGGGTCACTGATTCTAGAATTATCATCATCTAACAAAGCGGTACTTACAACACTGTAGTTATATAAATACCACTCTGTGCAGAATTAAATAACAGAGTCTACAGAGAAAGAGAAATGAGCAACTCTCCATCACAAAGCACTGTTCTTTAAAGAGAATGGCCTAGGCTTCTGGGTCATCTGGGTGCACCTTTTCTGACTCCCTTCGCCCTTCTTTTCTGTGCTCAGTACCCTCTGGAGTATTATTTTTTCATATAGGTGCGCAGGTGTCCAGCTTTCTGAGAATTTGCTAGTCTGAGAATGACTTTAGTTTGCAGGAATGCTGTGGACCAAATAATGGCTTAATTATGTGAAACACCAGCTTGTAGTATTTTCCTACTGTCATTCCTCGACATGTGATTATCAAACTCATCTATCTTTGGATTGTATTATGTCAGAAAGTTTGGTTGCAGAAATTGCTGTTGGAGTTGCTGACTTGAGTTTCTTTCAACATCACTCAAAGCATATTGGCTTAGTTTTTAGAGGGATTTTCTAACCATTTCTGAGGTGCCCCTAACTGAATGTCCAATATTTTGTACCATTTTATGTGAAGCTTGTTCTTAGTATAGCTGATCATAAAAATCAAAATATCAATGAACTTCAGAAGCTTTGAAGATATTCTGTGTCCTCCAATACTCTAGCCAAAGTCCCAACACTCAGCCAAGGCATAATTTATGTAAGGACAAACAAGTACCTCTGTCTCATGAGTATGTAAATTTGCCTTCTTTAACAAATGGCAAAATTATATGTACACCAAAGGATTGTTTTAGAAGTTTCTTTAGGACTTACCATGAGTAAAGGTTTTATTCAGATAACCTATCTATACAGATCATGAAGAAGATTCTAGCAAGAAAAATTTCATTCTAGTGGGAAAAGCTTAAGAAGCCCTGGTCAAGCGGACTTTTCCTGTTAAAGTTCCCTGTCCCCTTCGTAAATTTTGTCCACTGTGTATTTGATTCCACCCATTTCAACTTGTCTGCTTCTTGTTTCTTCCCTAACAGATGCATATTGGACTCTCAGTCTCTAACTGCTTGTTGACTTTTACTTATCTGTTGTTTTGTTGTTTGTTGTTGTTGTTGTTGTTGTTGTTGGGTGTTGGGGGTATTCTTTTGTGTGTGTGTGGTTTTTTTTTTTTTTTTTTTTTTTTTGGTTTTTGTCTGTAGAATAGAAGTAAGTTTTCCTTCCAGGATTTGTCTTTGGCGAATTTAATATATTTTTCAAAGCAACTGGTGAATTTCTTTTCTTCAACCAATTACATTTTAATTAGCAGGAGCATTTCTTATTCTGATTATTTTTCAGTCATAACAACTTTATTTCAAAGATCTCTACCATTTGAATTGTTCTGAAAATTCTAAGAATTTTCTGGGTTTCTTCTCCACATTTGGTTGACTTGCTTGCTTGTTTGTTTTGAGGTAGGGTCCCAATTTGTAGCTCAAGCTGGCATCAGACATCAATTCTTCTGCTTCAGCCTTGCTAGTATTGCAGACATGTGCAATCTGGCTAAAAAAAAATACAAAAAAAAAAAAAAAAACCTGTATTAAAGCAATTTTTGTTTCCCCAAACTGTAACTTCATTTATTGTCTTCAGAATCAGCTCATCTGTTTGCTCACATTAATCCTGTTCTTTCAGGAAATTGGCATCCTCGGATATCCTAGCTGTATCTATGACCGTAGGGGCAAATCTGATCTGGGCAGGTAACACACCTCGTCTTTCTCACATGAGGAGGCTCAGGGCAAACACGGGTTGAGTGGGCATGTTGACAGACAGGGTTCCCTTCTCCACAGGGCTGGCAAGCCAGACCTCCCCTAGAATGCCTCAGGCAGGAAAAACACTGCACAGCTGTACCTGGGCAAGCTGCCTTCTCTCAGCCTCTGCTGGGCAGGCCCTGGATTGGGTCTAGCTTTTGTCTTCAGGCCCAGCATCTATGCTGCCTCCCTGCCACCATCACCACACACACATACCCATTTCCCCCTGAGACAGAGTTTCTCTGTGTAGCCTTGGCTGTCCTGGAACTCAGCTTTTTTTTTTTTTTTTTTTTTTTTTTTTTTTAAGCATTATGCAGCCCAGGCTGGCCCTGAACTTTCTGAGATGCTCTGCTTCAGCCTTCCAACTGTCAGGACTCCACTGCTATATCACACCCAATCTATGCTGTCTTACTTTTCAATGCTGGGTGAGACATCACTTGGCTTTCTTCCACTTGCCCCAGTGGACCCGTGTTAACAATGAAATCATGTAGTAGAGAAAGAAAAGAAAGAGAAGTGCTTGCTAAGAGAGGGTGTCCCCAGCCCTGAGTCCTGAACCTCAAGTATGCACTGGCGAGTGTGTGCTCAGACCCTGCTTGCCCTTTGTCTCAATGACTCCAATCTTGGGGTGTCTCCAGGCTTAAGCCAAGAATCTCTGCTTCTTGTGTAAGTCCACTGCTTTCTATCATGGTTATCCACACACTGTGATTCCCACATTGCCATCCAGCCTTGCTATGATTTTATGAGCTAGATTTATGAATAAACAGACAACAGATAGTTAATGACTCCAGTCATGTCATGGGGACTTTAGGAAGATTAAAGGTTGATTGACAGACCCTGTAATAATACATCCTGAACAAGAAGACACCGGGCAGAGTTTAGTCTGTAGAATTCATCCTTGAGAGCCGTCTTTACCTTTTTCTCTTTCTACTCTATTAAATTATATTTGCAGGAAACCATCTGAACACACACACATATATATATGCTCATATATTATCGATTAATTACATACTTGATAATTGTCTAATATACAAATATGATCAATACATTATTTAATAATTACTCAATTTAAATACATACATAGACACAAAGATAGTGAGGAGCCACGTTTTAATTTAAATGGGGAAAAGCCTACCTTTAAAAGAAGAAATAAAAACCTATGTTTCAGAGCCTATGAGATGGCTCATCTAATAAAGCACTTGCCACCAAGCCTAACCACTTGTTTGATACCTTAATCTGCATGGTAGGAAGGAAGAACTTCCTACCTAAGTTGTCCCCAAAGTTGTCCTCTGACTTCCACGGGTACATCATGGCACAAGTGCTTGCACGCGCGCACGCGCGTGTGCACACACACACACACACACACACACACACAAGTAAATAAATCATGTGATTTTTTTAAAAACTACATTTCTATCACTGGAGAGATTTGGAGACATCATTAATATGCATACTCTCGTGTTAGTAGAAGCTTTCTTCTACAGGAGTTGAATTGTGTCAGACTGACTGATTCCATCTGAGCATCCTTGAGCCTTGATATTTCTACCAATCAGATGTATTAACAGAGTAGGTGACATTTGTAGTAACTGGAGAATGAAACTTGGTGTTTTTAAAAAGGCTAAGGACCAGACCAAACTAACCACATCAAGATAACTTTAAGCATGTCATTTTTCAAAATGTTTCAGACTGTAGGAATCCTTGACAGTTCACATAAAGAAGTATTGATAAATTAACATTTCAAAGAAGTGTCTAAATAAAATACTTTCCCCCATCATAAATAATGGTTTAACCAGATGTTTGAAAAAAGGGTTGGAGGGAAGACTCAGAAGTTAAGAGCACTCACTGCTCTTCCAGAGGACCCTAGTTTGGTGTCCAGGCAACTTACAAACATCTGTAACTCCAGTTCCAGTGAATCTGATATCCTCTTCTGGACATCCATGGGCATAGTCACCCACAAATACACATATACACACAATGAGAAGCTGGAGCCATAAATAAAACAGATGAGCAATACATGCAAACAAACAATAAATGAATAACACAACATCCTGTCTGTGGGCCAGTGAGATGTCTCAGCAGTAAAGGCACTTGTCATCAAGCCTGAAGACCTGAGTTCCATCCCCAGAACTCTTAAGGTGTAAAGAGAGAATTGACCACACATGTTAAGTAAGTAAAAAATAAATAAATAAATAAATAAATAAATAAATCTCTTTTGTTTCACTTCGTGTTTGGATAAATAAATTTTTAAATATTGTTTTCACTTCATGTTTGGATTATTTGCCCAATCATTCTAAACATTAAAAAAAAAAGATAGAGTAAAAGTTGAACCTCTAATGTCATTGCAGTAGCCTTCATTGCACTGTAACAGATAGACGACTGTAGAACAATTAAGGCACGGGGATGTTTTGAAGAGTTGACAGTCAGCGCATTCCTTAAGCCTCTTCACTTTGCAAATAAATAAAGAGGAACATAACCTTCTGGCTTCCTGACTAATCCTCCTCCCTGCACCGAGGTGCCCTGGCCTCTTTGTGTATACCTGCCAGCACACAGTGCACACACCCAGCCCCTGTCTTTAGAGCCCATGTAGGGACGGATAAGGCTTCTGGCCAGATTCAGCCATCCTCTGCAGTCATCAAGCGTGACAGAGTTGGAAGGAAAACATCTGGCCCAAGGTCACTGCTGGCCTTTGTAGCTGGGAACACTCTTTGATCTCCCTTCGAAGTTTTCTATTGAGCCTAGCAGATCAATTAGTTAATAGACCATTCCCACTAGTGGTCCCACTAGCAGACAGCGGAGGAAAGAAAGTTCTAGTTCTCAGCCCTTCCCTTCCCCATCTACTTAAGGCAGATCCTTTTGTCCCCTTGAAATAACATAATTATTAAACCACTTCAGTGCTCCTGTGGTTAATGAGCCCCTTCTTTTAGGTTCCACTCAAGCGCTGGAGTTTCCTGGTGTGTTTAAGCACACCATTCCATGGCTGCCATTTCATTCCCTGTATAGTTAAGGTTGAGTCCCTGCTTTGGTTAATCTCCTCAGGAAATTGGAATAATCATTTTAGTATCTTATTAAAAAAAAAATCAGAGAAGTGTCTTGCATTTTCACTAGGTTTTGTTCTAAGCTGGCTGGCTTTCCTGACATTAGTAAAGATCAGTTCTTGGAATTCAAACAAATATGTTGAGAATTGGTTGGTATTTCTATCAGTGCTACTTTAAAAAAATAATAATTACATACCAGGGAACAAAACTGAGTTATTTGGGGATTGGAAAATAGAATTTCAGCTCATTTTAATGATTTTAATGAAGCAAAGATAGTGTCTCAGAGAGGCTGGAAAGATGTCACAGGAGTTAAGAGCACTGGATGCTCTTCCAGAAGACCTGGGTTCAACTCCCAGCACTCACATGGCAGCACACAACAGTCTGTAGTTCCAGTTCCAACGGATCTGACAAACTCACACAGATATACATTAAAGCAAACACCAATGCACATAATAAAATAAAAGGATAGTGTCTCTGAATCTATATGTTTGCTTTGAGTTTTGTAACCTAACACAAAATAACTAGTAATTACTCTAAAATAGGCTAGGGTTTTGTTTTTTTAATACAGTCAATCACACCAGGACAGTCAAGAACAACCCAATGGCCAGGTGGTGGTGGCGCACACCTTTAATTCCAGCACTCGGGAGGCAGAGGCAGGTGGATCTCTGCGAGTTCGAGACCAGCCTGGTCTACAAGAGCTAGTTCCAGGACAGCCTCCAAAGCCACAGAGAATCCCTGTCTCGAAAAACCAAAAAAAAAAAAAAAAAAAAAAAAAAGAACAACACAATGGGAGGTTGGCTAGTTGGCTTGTGGGATAAAGGTACTCCTGGCCAAGCTGACCACCTGAATTTGATTCCAGACCTTACATGGTGGAGGAGAAAATCAACTCCTCCACACATTTACCATGGTACAAGTATGCCCACACATACAATAAATATATATAAGAAAAGATTGGTTAATTAAAATTTAAAGAGAAAATTACCACTGTGCTCCAATGAGCTGGGGTTTGGGACACTGCCCAATAAGAGTCTGGGTCTGACTTGTGTGCTGAGACCAACTCAAACCATGAGGTGCTCAGTCTGCCCCTCAGGAAATACCCAGCTGAGTGGGGACAAAAACATGGTAGCTGTCCCCCACATGCCAGCACCAGAGGGAATTTCAGGAGACAGAATGCAATTATCCCCCTTGGAGTTTGGTATGAATAGAAGGATTACTACTGTCCCCCAAATAAAAAGTGTTGATGGCTCTAGACACAGGTAAGACTTGAGGGAGTCTGGAGTCTGGTCTGACCTCAGTGTCCCCCATTTTCACCTCCAGATGTCACTCATACCTGTGTTCTCAGAAAACTTGCACAGTCCTCAAGGTGACCTTTTTCATGTGATGTCACTGAGTAGTTTTGGTTTTGGTTTCTATCTGGTGATTGAACCCAGGCCTGGCACATGCTAGGCAAGTGCTCTCCCACAGTTTAACAAAGTCATTATGACTCACTGACTCTGTGACCCACTAAAGTGAAGAATCACTAAGACTACATGTCTCCAGGGCCTGAGAGATGCTCTGCTGGTAAAGGTATTTGCCACCAAACCCTAACAACACCAGTTTGAGCCCTGGGACCCACGTTAAAGTAGAAGAAGGGAACCAGCTGCTTCAAGTTCCCTTGGCCCTCACATATATTCGATAACAACACACACACAAACACACACATACACACACAATGTAATTTTTAAAATTTTAAAGCCATGTCGCCAAGCTTTGCCTCACAGAAAGCTCTGCCCTAAGCTTTGATAAAGAACCCACAAGAGGCCACTGATGGGAATGACCAGTTTATCTGTGCTGAGAAATTGACAAGGCAGCTGCAGACTCCAAAGGTTTCTCACAGCTCATTTCCTCAGCTGTGTAATAATTAGCCCTTGTAATTGGGTTGGTAGAAAGTTAACTACTGAGTGTGAGTCTTTCAGGGTAGCTTCAGCAAATGAACATCTGTCAGCTGCTTGACTTATGCCAAGTAATCCTCAAGAGAGAGAGCCAGGACAAAGCAGGAGGGCTAGGGAACCTTCCCACCACACTTGCCCTCTGGTTTATTGGACTCTAGCTTCATACCTTTGCTTAGGGCATCCTTGCCATGACTCTCCTTCCTGGGTCCTTTCTATTGGCTTTTTAGAAGTTAGCACCCTTCTAAAACCCACTCAGTTGCACCGACATCTTTTGGTACTGATTTACCCAGCACCCTCAAGATAGCATGTCTTGAAAAAACAAAACAAAACAAAAGATAGCATGTTTGAAGTCCATGTTCTTGACCTGACACAACCAGCTGGCAAAAGCTAACACACATAGTTCTAGAGACCCTAAGGTCAACTTGAACAATGTCTACATCTTACCTTTCAAACCCTTTGGTGTCCAAAAGGAATTTTTGTAAAGAAGTACCTAGGCTCTGAGATTGACTGTAGCTCACTGAGTGAACTAGAAGAGAATCTGGAGTCCTCCAGGGTGATACCTCTTCCATTAGCATTCACTCTAGATAACAACTATCCTCCTGAGGGCAGAAACAGCAAATTCTTCTGTCTCAACAGTCACTTCATCAAAGTGGCCCAGGTCAAATTTTATGATGTGCCAACTTAGTGAAGAATAAACATCACCTATAAGTCAGAAAGTTGCTTACTCCGGCCATTCTCTCACCTCCAACAAAAGTGTTTTATGTTGCATTTTACAAAAAGAAGCCATTTGGGGACTGTAAATTAGTTCTTTTTTTAACCACTAAATAAATACAAACAAAAATCTGTTTGTTTTGTATGAAGGGACATACATGTGCCACTTGCACTGGATTGTGTGTGTGCGTGTGGGGTGGGGGGGGTGGTCAGAGAACAACTTACAGAAGTCAGTTCTCCTTCCACCATGTGGATCCCTGGGATCTAACTCAGGGCCTCAGGCTCAACAGCAAGTGTGCTTACCTACTGGTCCCAGTCCTAAATTCCTCCTGGTCTCTTGGGGAAACATTTTGTTGCCTCATGTTTTGTATCCTTCTCCTCTTAGTCTTATTAAATTACCTCTGGGAGCCTATCTTCAGTAGGACTGAGCTTCTGAACTCGTCCATCTCCCAAGTCCCAGGAACATTCACGCCACGTGCTGCTCATTTTTTGCAGGCGTCATTAGGACGCACTCGGAGTGTCGAATTTCCTCATAAACATACCAGGCTGAGAGACCCATTTAGCAAAGATCCCTTGACTTATGGACTCTGAAGCTTTCTGTGTAGTGAGCTGCCCTCACTGGGATTTGACTATCTGCCCTGGTCAAAGCCAGGTTTCTTCCCCTTTGGTAGTCATAGAAAACTTAGTGTTCTTCTAGCCCCAAATTGACAGTGGGTTACTTTTGTTTTTTTGGACTTGCTTAGAATGCTTGTCTGATCTCTGAGTGGCACTTGAGATTTCATGACATACTGTATAGGTGCACACATCCAACTCTAAAAGAGATACTGAATTGAAAACTATCCATTTATGAAAGTATAAACCTTACCAAAATGGACCCCAGACTTTCCTCGCTTAGTCTCTGTTTTTTGTATCCTTCTGTACCCCCACTCCTGTCCAGAGGGATGTGTCAGGACAGAATGTCATTTTAGCCCCAGATTAAGACACACACTGTTGCTCTGGCCAAAGGAAAGAGACACCTGCAATGGGACTTTCAGAAAGTCAATGGATATCACCAAGTAGCAAGGCTCAACATACTAGTTTTCTTTTGTGGTTCCATCCCAATGTTCTCAGTATCAGCAGCAACATAGAAATTAATTTATATATTACTTTATTTTATACATCTAAGTCATCAACAACTGTTGAACCTAAGCCCATACCTGGAAAACCAGGAAGCACCTAAGAAATCCTAGGTTTTTTCTCTCGTGTGTATGTGTGTAGTATGCATGTTTATTCACATGTAGGAGTGCACATGTGTGTGCACATGTATGAGTGTGCATGCAAATGTGTATGGTAAGCAAGCTTGTGAATATGTAATTTTGCATCTAGGAATGTGCATGCACACATCTGTGCAAGCATATATGTTCACATGTGGGGTATGAATGCATTTGCATGTACATATATATATGTTTACAGGTGAGGTGTGTGTCACATATATAGTATGCAAGCATCTGTGCATATGTTCAAATGTGGGTGTGCATATGTATATATTTGTGTTCATATGTGTGGGGTATGTAAGCATGTATGCATACATGTTCACATGTGGTTACATGCACATGTTCAAGTATGAATATGGGCTCAAATGTGGGGTGTGCATGCACATGTGTGTGTATGCATGTATTATGTGTTCACATGTGGGATATGCATGAGCCTGTGTGTGGTGTGCAGCCATGATTGTGTTCACATGTATATGGATTTTTATGCATATGTTATACATACATGTGTATGTGGGTCTTCACATGTGGTATCTGCATGCACTTGTATATGTGATATGCTTGCATTGTCTATGTGTGTTCACATGTATGGGGTGTACATATGTGATATATATGTGTTCATATGTAGGGCTTTGTGTATGTCCATGTGTGTATATATGTATGCATATAGAAGTCAGATGTTGACATCTGGTGTCTTCCTCCATCACTTTCCAACTTATTGACTGAGGCAGGGTTTCTCACTGAAGACAGTTTACGAGCTCCAGAGATTCCCTGTCTCTCTGCCTCCTGAGTGCTGAGACTACAGGCAGACTTCTGTGTCTAGATTTTAGATTCAATGATAATGCTGTCCTTAAGGGTGTTCTCAGGGGAGAACTAGCTAAACTGGACCTCAGTTTCCTCATGTGCCAATGGGATGATTTCCTAGGTATCTGTATTTATTATATATGTAGTAATATATTATATATGTATATACCAACCAAGTCTGGTCCAAAGTCCTAAGTTCGGCTTCACTGCAGTTCACACGCACACAGGCAAGGATCCCTGGGAGCCTTACATTTCCCTTCACTTCTCCTGGTTTTGTGACTGATGTCTTCATGACACCATCACCAACCCCAGCAACAGAAGGAACCCTGAGTGCTATCCCTCAACAGGAAGCATGCGCATGTCAAAGCCTGCCTTGGCAACAGGAAGGTAAACATCTTTGGGACTCACTACTGTTGTCAGAATGTTTTCAATTTGCAACACAAATTCATCGGAAGCTTTTCTGCCAGGGCACCGGATGGCCCAGGGAATTGGTAATTGGTAATGAGTCCACAGCCTTTCAGGTCTCTGTTACCCATCTGAATGGAGCTCAACTAATAGCGGATCACCCAATACTGTTGGAAATCTCTGCAACATGAACCAGACCCTGGATCCTCTCCCCAGCCTAAAACACTAAAGCAGCATATGCCTAGAGGAAGCACTGGGTGAGAACAGCAGCAGGCCAGGACTGTGAGCTCAGTGTTGTCTCAGGATCTGAGCTTCCCCCCCACCCCCCAGAACATTCCAAGGGAAACTTCCAAGGAATGTCAGACCTACAGAAGTGTCCACCTCACATTCTTGAAGGGCCGGGAATTCCAGCCTTGGAATTCCTATTTCTCCCTAATTACTCTCTTAAGAGAGTGAATGTACTTTCGCAGCAAATTTCAAAGTGAAATGGATCTCACTACTTATCTTGTGCTGTGTGGATCCATATCTTCATTAAGAAACAAAAGAAAAGTTGGCCATGAGGACTGTAGGAACAAACCAAAACCAACAGATCCAGGAGTTTCCAAGATGCGTTTCTGATTTACGATGTGGTCTGCTGCATTGTAAGAATTTGTAGTCACCCGGGGGGAAACCTTCACGCAGAAACACCGTGCTAATATCACTCGCTTCGCTGCCTGCTCCACTTCCATATTTATATAGCTACTTTTCCTTTACACTCTTCGGTTTATAGCAGCAATAATTTTCCCTCATATATAGTCCAACGAACAACCAATTAACAAATGCCCACAGCGCTCAGCATTCTTGGCTGTCCAGCCTAGTGGGTCATTAATTTGGTGAAGGAAGGACTAACAAAGTCATAAACCAGGACTTGAATTTTAGAAGTTGGTTCAATTTTACATTATTAAAAAGGAAAATGCAGTAAAAATAATAAGAGCTTTGCCAAAACTCTACAGCAAAGTCAATTAGTCTCACAAAGAGCACAGAGTCTGTGATATCAACCTACATTTGGAGCTGCTTAGCCTATTAAGGCAGCTCCAGACAGCATCTCTTGCAAGTCATATTCCAAGGCTCCTGCTGTGGCCTGAGTAGCACGCCTGCACTATCCTTAACACAAGTCATCGCAAGGCCTTGCTTGGGCCTGCATTTGAAGATACATGCACATGCTGCATGGGTGCATTCTTACATACATACATACACACATAGCATCTATTATCAAAAGTTCATATAGCAAATATAAGCCTTATGTAACAGATAGTAAAATGCATGATGCATTCAGTATAGGTATACAGTGTACTTCTAAGATTTTTTAAAAGTTTATTTCAATCAACAAAATGGCAATGCTAACATTACATACACATTGTGTTGTGTAATAAATTGTGTCTGTAATAAATTGCATTTTCATTTAGAAATCACTTTTCATTATATCTTGTATCTCCCATATATGTGTTTGTATATGTGTGTGTGTGGGGGGGGTGACAGGCTAAAGTCTTGGTTTTTATTCGTTGGTATATTATTGTGGGCAATAAGTATCTTGTTTTGCTTTTACTAATCAACAGGAAATGATTAAAATACAAAATGAGATTATTTTCATAGGCTAGTCTCTAAAACAGTTTTTCAATCAAATATGAGTGTTAATTGACAGATTAAGGACAACAAAGATATATTTCATTAAAATCTAACAAAATCTTCCAAATTCCTTAAATAAAATGAAACAGAATTGCTTCGGCCCTGTAGCTCCTGTTCTCAGCCTTTGTCCAAACACTAGCTTTCCAGGGAGAGCCCGGACTAATTAGCTGCGGTTCTGTCTATATTTTGTTTTTTTTTTTTCCTGCACTGAAAGACTAGCAGGGGGTTAGCCCCGCAGAAAGAAGATTATTAAAACTTTAATAAGCCAAGCCTTTGAACCTTTCCACATTCTTTACCATTTTTCTCACATTTCCAGCCCCGGGGTCTACATGGTGTTACAGTGCCCACTTGAACTTTGTGACGATGATTTTAGTCACCTTGTATATTACTTTTTCTTGAGAAAAAAGAGAGAGAAATGGTGAAAGAGAAAGAATGAATGCTAACTTTAGTCTTTCTAAGCAAAGGAATTCAATTAATTTTAAAACTAAATTTGCAAAATGATTCTTGTCCATTTGTGAGTCGAGAGGTCCCAACAGTGCAACTGTTTTCTTCCATCTACTGGAGGTAAATTGTCAGGCAGCCTAGCAACCGGCCCGCCTAATCACAGCGCTCTTTTCAACACAGCTAAAAGGCTCCAGAATAGTGAAAGGGGCTTCACCTTGGAAACTTGAACTCTTGAGGCTGCTACAAAAGAAAGTCCCAAGAGGAAGGTCTTCTTAGCAAAAATTAGCTGCGTGCTGGTCCCCCAAAGAAAGGGGTGTTTGCATATAACAAGAGCAAATAAAATTGCCTTCCGTAGACTTCAGTGTGGCAGTTATGTTATTCCATTGACACTTTAACTCCCAACAGTCAATTATTGTGGGGTTTTTTTGTTTTGTTTTGTTTTTGTTTGGTTTTGTATTTAAATAAAAGAGATGAAATTATTCAAGGAAATTACTGCCATGGGAAGAGTTATAGTTCATTACACCTTGCAGACACCTGCTGTTTACTTGCTGCAACTGAAATATGAATAGGTGATTTGAACAGAGACTTCCTGAAAGGGAAGGAAGAACCTTCTTGCTTTCCTCTTTCTGTTGACAAGAGTATTGCTATGATGGCCAAACTCCAGGAAGAACAGTAGACCTTGAGCCCTAGTGACAAAAGCAATGGGAGACTAAGCCCTGAGACAGGAACCTGCATGGTAGTGACCATGGGGCTACCTTTCCAGCTATGGAAGACCTCGAAATTTTACACAAAAAAAAGAGATATAAAAGATCTTTATTGTTCAACCCACTATTATATTGGGTATTTATTTTATGAGACAAAAGTCAGTCCTAAAGTAGCACCTTCACTTCCTGTCTGTCTGTCCAGACCTCCAGACCTCAATGGTTAGCTAGTAGCAAGCTCCATTCTCTGATCTTCAGACAGGCTTTATTTATACAAGCAAGATATCACCACAACCTAGCTTGTGTTGTTCTATTTGTAGCGATGCTTGACTAGTGAAAAAAAGAAAGGTAGTTCTGACCTGCCCATCCATGGGAGAGACAGCTGATGTTGCCATGGCTCCCACTGCTCTGCTGTTCAGAGCTAGGTCTCCATGGCAGCCTGTTGAGCATAAATGGCTGCTCTTACAGAGGACCCAGGTTTGGTTCCCAGCACCCACAGGATGACTTATAACCAACCTTCTGTAACTCCAGTCCCAGGCTATTCAATATACTCTCTGACTTCCACAGGCATCAGGCATATATATATATGCAGGCAAACACTCAGAATAATTAGTAGATAATACATCATATATAACAATGTATTATATAATATATAAAATAATATATTATTTATATTGTTTATTGTATATTTTTATAGATAAGCAATATTTTATTTAAGGGCACTTTAAAAATAACCCTTAAAATGAAACAAAATGGCATGATAAATGCAAAATACATGTGTGTGCAATTCATACAATTCCTGTGACTCAAGATCTCTGTCCTAGCTCATGGCTAAAATGCTAAGAACAAGGAGATCTATATCTCAATTTAAAGTCTCTTGACATTTCTTTTTAGATTTTATTTATTTTTTATTATGTATACAACATTCTGCTTCCATGTATATCTGCACACCAGAGAGGGCACCAGATCTCATTACAGATGGTTGTGAGCCACCATGTGGTTGCTGGGATTGAACTCAGGACCTCTGGAAGAGCAGCCGGTGCTCTTTCCCTCTGAGCCATCTCTCCAGTCCTCTTGACATGTTTTTAAAAATCAGTTTTAGCAATATTTCTTTCCTTGTCACTTTCATTATTATATTACATATATATATTATTCTATATTATATGTATTATATGTTAATATATATTAAGGCATGCCAAGCACTGTGATACTGTCCAATAGTCTTAGAACTTGGAAAGGATTGAGAATTTAAGGCCAGCCTGGACTACAGAGTGAGTATCCTACCATCCAGGGCTATGAAATACCCTATCTCAAAAGAAAATAACAAAATAAAATAAATTTTTAAAAACTCAAGTAATAAAAAATAATAAAGTAAAATAAAATACAATAATATAATAAAATCAATCCACATCATGTCTAAACACATGAACATTATCCAAGCCACAAAATAGATGCCCTCCCACTGCTGTGGCCCTTCCATCAACCTTCTAGCAATCTATTAAGATACACAATTGTAGAATTAATTAATGTCATTTCTTGACAGCATCCAGTTCAAACCAAAGTCCCACTTCCTTCCATCCTTTCCCCAAGTCCCTCACATAGTCCCAACCCTGGGAGTCTTTTCTGACACCCTCCTTTGGAGACTCCACAGTCCTCTTCTCTCTCAGTGCAGTGAACCAATAAAGCTAATTAGTTTAGCTCTGCGTGTGTGTGTGTGTGTGTGTGTGTGTGTGTGTGTGTGTGTGTGTGTGCTGGAAGTCTTTGCTCTTTGGGCATTGATATAGCAATGTACCAAGGCTTGTGTCTCTCTCAATAGGACACAACTAAATATACCTAACAGTCCAACTGTAACTCAGATGGTTGCAACAAAATGGAAAAGTTCAGGTCTTGAAAAACTCTAGCCAAGAAGCGGAAGCATTAGCTTCTGCCGATCAGAATCACTTCATGTTCTTGTGCTGTGTCCATGGCTTGGAGCAGACCCATCTAAACCCTCCCCTGGTGACAAGCATGCAGTAACACAGCAAGCTTAGCTTGCTTGGCACTCCTTCAAACAGACAGCCTGCAGCACAGACAGGTGCTGCTCAGCACCTGCTTCTCCCCTGGTCCTCACCCCTGATCTCTTTGCCTTCTACCTTCTCGTTTTCAAAATGTCTAGCCGTTGCCAAGATTTGTTCGCTTAGAGCTGCTGTAAGTGCTTTGGGCCTGGGCTCAGGTCCTAGGTCAGACTTGTCCCCCGGTCGCTCATTGGCAGCATTCTTATGGCACTGCCTGCCACATTTCCTGACATTTTATCCCTGCTTACAGATGTCCATGCTTAACAACTCTTCTTATGACATGGGACTAGTCCCTGAGAAAGACTCAAATAGAGGAAAACCAAAGACAGCTCCATGTCCATCACCGTTTCTGATTTCTCCTTATCCTTCTCTGAGTCACCGAATAGATTCCTGCCATTTTATTATGTGTTTCTCCATTCCAAATTTTTTTTAAATCATTTTTTATTTGAATTAGAAACAAGATTGTTTTACATGACAATCCCAGTTCCCTTCTCCCTCCCGTCCTCCCCTCCCAACCCGCCCTCCAACTAAAACCCTATATCTATCACATATCCTTTCTTCTATTCTTCCCCTGACTCAACCTTTCTGCTTCCATTCAAAAATATTTAATTTATTCATTCTTCTTCTGCCTTATTTAGTGTTTGATATTTCATTGGGGGAGTATCTTTTCAAATTCTGCTTCCTGTTCTGTATTCTTTTTATTTTTTTAGTGGTCACTACACCTCCAACCCTATACTTAACAGTGATCTGTTTTGAGTTGATACTAACTTAGCTTTAGTGGCATATGAAAACATTGCCCCTGTGTCATTTTCACACATGCTTACTCGTTTTCAGCTTATTGGCATAAATTTGTTTTACATGTGTTATAAATCACAGAGGACACAATAAGGAACTCCCAACAGCAGTGTGACACTTCTTTTTTATTTGTCTAGGTTTTTCTCACTCCCCAGTCATTTCTCCATGGCATCTGAGTCGGGGGCCTGTTGGTCCAGCCTGAAGGGACTCCCTACAGTGTTTCTCTTTTGACAGATCTGCTGTCATCTAGGAATCTTGGAATTTCTTTAATTTTTGAAGGGTGGTGGTGTGCTGCGATAGTGTTGGTCCACAGCCCTTTTGCTTTCAACATTTTCATCGTCTTCCTGTTGTCTTCTGGTCTCTGGGTTTCCAGTGAGAAAATGATGCTAATTTTCCAGAAAATCCCCAGTTTGAGGAAAGTTGCTACTCTGTTGCTGCTTTATAGGATATAGATAAATCTACAGATTGAAATACGCACACTGGATTTTTATGCTTTTTCTTGTTGTTTTTGTTTGTTTGTTTATTTGTTTGTTTGTTTTTTGAGACAGAGTCTCACTCTGTAGCCCAGGCTGGACCTGAACTCATGGTAATCTTCCTGCCTCAGGTTCTTGAGTGCTTAAACTACAGGACTGCAACATCATACCAGGCTGGGATTTGCCATTGTGGATTGTCAATGTCAATGGTCATCCATTTGTTTAACTGTATCTGTGAATATTTTGTTCCTTACTATGAATTCTCATTTAAAAATTCTCTGTTCCATTATTTCAGAAGTCATACAACTGCAGTACATTTTCTTAAACTTCCCCGATCTTCAGAGCTCTCCTGTGGGCCAGGGCATTCCTTCAATACTCAGCCTGTCAGCCTACAAACACCAACTTCCAACCCCCCAGTATGTGTGAGCCTCCAAATTCACCTCAAGTACAAGCAGGGTCCTCTCAGGTTCCTCCTGAGCACGCTACAAGCCCTGAGCATACACATTTTGCTTCAGTCCCCTCACTTATAATGATAACCCTTCAAGGTCTCCATTCCACCACTACCCCCACGCACATCAGCATAAGAAACTTTCTCCTTAGCATCTTTCTCACCAAACTTTTGTGTCTGTCTGATGTGCATCGAATCTTTTGTCCTTTGCACCACCTGACTAAAAATAGTATATATCTTTCAACAACAACTGGCACTAGGAAACTATTTCAGGCATTAAAAGAAAAAGGCAAAGGATGGGAATACAGGTGGGGGTGCAATTGTCTACTCCAAGTAACTCAGGGAACTGCCAAAAGACAGAAGACACGACCAGGAACAGACTGGAAGAAAACCATAGAAGAAAATTTTCCCAACCTAAAGAAAGACATGACAATGAAAATACAAGAAGCCTACGGAACACCAAATAGACTGGACCAAAAAAAAAAAAAAAAAAAAAGGTCACCTCGCTACATAATAATCAAAACACCAAGCATACACAACAAAGAGAAAATATTAAGAGCAGCAAAGGAAAAAGGTCAAGTAACCTTTAAAGGCAAACCTATCAGAATCACACCTGACTTTTCCTTGGAAACTCTGAAAGCCAAAAGTCCTGGATAGATATTCTACCTACACTAAGAGATCATGGATGCCAGCCCAGACCAGACTACTATACCCAGCAAAGCTTTCAATCATTATAGATGGAGAAAACAAGATATTCCATGATAAAACCAGATTCAAACAATACATATCCACCAATCCAGCCCTACAGAAAGTACTGGAAGGTAAACTGCAACCCAGGGAAGTTAACTACAACCAGAAAAACATGGGCAATAGATAATCCCAATTTTCCAACAGTCAAAAGAAAAAAGGGATAGAATCCCACACCTAATCTTGCCACCATCACCAAATCAAAAACAAATAAAACAGAACAATAATCAATGGTCATTAATATCCATCAACATTAATGGTCTTAACTCCCCTACAAAAAGACACAGATTAGCAGAATGGATAGGAAGACAGAATCCTTCCTTCTGCTGCTTACAAGAAACTCACCTCAACCTCAAAGACAGACGGTACCTAAGAATTAAAGGTTGGGGAAAGATCTTCCAATCAAATGGACCCAAGAAACAAGCGAGGGTAGCAACCATAATATCCAACAAATTGGACTTTAAACTAAAATCAGTCAAAAGAGATGAAGAAGGTCATTTCCTACTCATCACAGGAGAAATCCATCAGGATGAAGTCTCAATTCTGAACATTTATGCCCCAAATACAAAGGCATCCATGTTTGTAAAAGAAACATTACTAAAACTCAAATCACACATAAAACCGCACACACTTATAGTGGGAGATTTCAACACCCCACTCTCACCACTGGACAGGAACACCAGACAGAAACTTAACAAAGAAACAAAAGAACTAATAGAAGTTATGGCGCAATTGGACTTAACAGATATCTATAGAACATTCCGCCCAAATACAAAACAATTTACCTTCTTCTCAGCGCCACATGGAACCTTCTCTAAAATCGACCACATACTTGGCAACATAGCAAACCTCAAAAGTACAAAAAAATTGAAATAACCACCTGTGTCTTATCAGACCACCATGCTTTAAAATTAGAATTCAACAACAACAAGAACTACAGAAAACCTACAAACTCATGGAAATTAAGTAACACCCAATTGCACAATTCATGGGTCCAGGAAGAAATAAAAAAGAAATTAAAGATTTCCTAGAATTCAATGAGAATGAGGACACAACATATCCAAACCTATGGGATACTCTGAAAGCAGTGCTAAGAGGAAAGTTCATAGAGCTAAATGCCCATATGAAAAAACAGGAGAATAATCATACTAGAGAATTAACAGCACAACTGAAAGCTTTAGAAAACAAAGAAGCCAATACACCCCGGAGGAGCAAACTCCAGGAAATAATCAAATTGAGGGCTGAAATCAATAAAATGGAAACTAGGAGAACAATACAAAGAATCAATATAACAAAAAGTTGGTTCTTCGAGAAAATCAACAAGATAGACAAACCTTTATCCAAACTTACCAAACAACAAAGAGTGAACATGCAAATTAATAAAATCAGGAATGAAAAGGGGGTCATAACAACAGACACAGTGGAAATCCAGAGAATCAGCAGGTCATACTTTGAAATATATTTGAAATATATTCCTCAAAATTTGAAAATCTAAAGGAAATGGACAATTTTCTGGACAGATTTTACTTTCCAAAATTAAATCAAGATCAGATAAGCAACTTAAATAGACCTATAACCTCTAATGAAATTGAAGCAGTCATTAGAAGTCTCCCAACCAAAAAAAGCCCAGGGCCAGATGGCTTCAGTGCAGAATTCTACCAGAAATTCAAAGTACAGCTAATACCAATTCTCCTCAAAGTATTCCACACAATAGAAGCAGAAGGGTCATTACCAAACTCTTTTTATGAGGCCACAATAACCTTGATACCCAAGCCACACAAAGACACAACTAAGAAAAAGAACTACAGATCAATATCCCTCATGAACATTGACGCAAAAATTCTCAATAAAATATTGGCAAATTGAATCCAAGAATACATCAGAGAAATCATCCATCCCAATCAAGTAGGCTTCATCCCAGGGATGCAAGGATGGTTCAACATACGAAAATCCATCAATGTAATCCACCATATAAACAGACTGAGGGAAAAAATCACATTGATCATCTCACTAGATGCCGAAAAAGCCTTTGACAAAATACAACATCCCTTCATGATAAAGGTACTGGAGAAATCAGGGATAACAGGGATATTCCTCAACATAATAAAAGCAATATACAGCAAGCCAACAGCCAACATCAAATTAAATGGAGAGAAACTCAATGCAATTCCTCTAAAATCAGGAACAAGACAAGGCTGTCCACTCTCTCATTACTTCTTCAATATTGTCCTTGAAGTTCTAACTAGAGCAATAAGACAACAAAAGGAAATCAAGGGAATGCAAATCGGAAAGGAAGAAGTCAAATTCTCACTATTTGCAGATGATATGATAGTCTACATAAGTGACCCGAAAAACTCAACCAGGGAACTCCTACAGCTGATAAACACCTTCAGCAAAGTGGCAGGATACAAGATTAACTCAAAAAAATCTGTAGCCCTACTATATACGGATGACACATTGGTGGAGAAAGAAATCAGAGAAGCATCACCCTTTACAATTGCCACAAACAACATAAAATACCTTGGAGTAACACTAACCAAAAAAGTGAAAGACCTGTACTGTAAGAATTTTGAGTCTCTAAAGAAAGAAATTAAAGAAGATACCAGAAAATGGAAAGATCTCCCATGCTCTTGGATAGGTAGGATCAACATAGTAAAAATGGCAATCTTGCCAAAAGCAATCTACAGATTCAATGCAATCCCCATCAAAATCCCAACACAATTCTTCACAGACCTTGAAAAAAACAATTTATATGGAGAAACAAAAGACCCAGGATAGCCAAATCATCCCTATACAATAAAGGAACTTCTGGAGGCATCACCATCCCTGACTTCAAGCTCTATTACAGAGCTATAGTCCTGAAAACAGCTTGTTATTGACACAAAAATAGACTGGTAGACCAATGGAATAGAATTGAAAATGCTGCTATTACCCCACACACCTATGAACACCTGATTTTTGACAAACAATCCAAATGTATACGATGGAACAAAGAGAACATCTTCAACAAATGGTGGTTGCAGACGTGTAGAAGACTGCAGTTAGACCCAAGCCTATCGCCTTGCACAAAACTTAAGTCAAAATGGATCAAAGACATCAACATAAATCCAGCTACAGTGAACCTATTAGAAGACAAAGTGGGAAATACCCTTGAATTAATCGGTACAGGAGACTGCTTCCTGAACATTACACCAGTAGCACAGACACTGAGGTCAACAATTGATAAATGGGACCCCCTGAAACTGAGAAGTTTCTGTAAGGCAAAGGGCACAGTCAGCAAGACAAAACGGCAGCCCACAGACTGGGAAAAGATATTCACCAACCCCACATCTGACAGAGGGCTGATCTCCAAAATATACAAAGAACTCAAGAAGCTAGTCCCCCAAACACCAAACAACCCAATTAAAAAGTGGGGTACAGAACTAAATAGACAGTTCTCAATAGAAGAATCTAAAATGGCTGAAAGGCACATGAGAAAGTATTCAACATCCTTAGTCATCAGGGAAATGCAAATCAAAACAACTCTGAGATACCATCTTACTTCCGTCAGAATGGCTAAAATCAAAAATACCAATGACAGTTTGTGCTGGAGAGGATTCGGAGAAAGAGGAACACTCCTCCACTGCTGGTGAGAGTGCCAACTTGTACAGCCACTGTTGAAATCAGTATGGCGACTCCTCAAGAAAATGGGAATGAGTCTACCACAAGATCCAGCAATTCCACTCCTAGGCATATACCCCAAAGAAGCGCATTCATATAACATGGACATATGTTCAACAATGTTCATAGCAGCACTATTTGTAATAGCCAGAAACTGGAAGCAGCCTAGATGCCCCTCAACAGAAGAATGGATAGAGAAATTGTGGTACATTTACACAATGGAGTACTACTCAGCAGAAAAAAACAATGGAATCTTGAAATTGCAGGAAAATGGATGGAACTCGGAGAAACCATTCTGAGCGAGGTAACCCAATCACAAAAAGACAAACATGATATGTACTCACTCATATGTGAACCTGCTTTATGATACATAGTAGTGACCATGCTTAATCAGAGCTGTTTTTAATGATGTTGCTCAGAATGGTTTCCTCCAAGATGATGACTGAGAAACTAATTTAAAAAAAAAAATGGTGCCAAGTACCACAAGAGTAACAGAACTGTGCTGTTTTCTGGGATTCTGCTTTTTGTTGTTGTTGTTGCTGTTGTTTGTTTGTTTTTTTGTTTTTGTTTGTTTTTTGTTTTTTTACAATGGAGTGTGCTGGATGTCTCTACAATTTTGTTCAAAGGACTGCAGAACCTGGAAAAGCTGTTGCTGCTATTGATGCATAACATATTGCCATTATTGCTCTTTTTATATAAATATAAATATATATATATGTTAATTGAAACTCAAATATGTGATGAATCCAAGGTGTTTCAGTGAGTGCTCACCTGTGCATGCAAATTTGATTTCATCTTTAGTAAGTAGTAAAGTTATATGCTTGCCAAAAAAAAATAAGTGACACACTGGAAGACAAATGTCACACAATTTCAATTTTATGTGTAACCTAGAAATGATGAACTTATGGGAACAGAGAGCAGAATTGTGGCTATTAGGCTTCAATGTGGGTTTTTAACAATGGGGAAACAATTGGTTTAAGGATATAAAACTGCAGTTGGACAAGAGGCATAGACTCTCTGAAGTCTTGAGGTCTACTGAGAGCATGATAAATATGGTTGATAACAAATGCTATATTTTAAAAGTTGTGAGATAGTATACTTTAAGTGTTCTCAAAACAAAAATGATGAATATGTGTGATATAACATGTTAATCTATATATATATATAATGGTCTAATTTAGCCGTGCCATTGTGAACATACTGTATTCTGTATCATAATTGTGCATGATTTTATTTATGAACTAAATAAATGAATGGAAAAAAGTCACAAGACAGAAGGAAACAAGGAAATGTGAGTGAAAAGTCAAGGGAAATTAATAAGTAGTCTATATATGTATTAAAAAAAGCTCTGAGTTTGATTCCCAGCACTGAAAACACATAAGTAAATAAACAAATAAATAAATAAATAAATAAGCAAACTAAATAAACAAATGTAATTAAAAAATGTTAAACCGGGTGTGGTGGCAAACACCTTTGATCCCAGCACTCTGGGAGGCAGAGGCAGGTGGATCTTTGGTAGTTTGAGGCCATCCTGGTCTACAGAGCAAGTCCAAGACAGCCAAGGCTACAGGAGAAACCCTGGGGGGAGCACAACAAAAGGGAGGAGGGAGGGAGGGAGAGGAAGAAGAGCCAATAGGACCAGTATGAAGAGTTAGACATGGACTCTCCCGAGCCTGAAGCATAGCTGAGACCTTTCTGTTGGGCAGTCCTATGATCTGCTCCAAGGAGCTGTAGTGGATGAACACAAGGACTGGTGAAAACAGACAAACTTTCATGAATGGATGAGGCTAGAAGTGCTAGTGATCTCAGCTTATGGTTGAAAACCAATTAAATAATACATTTGCATTAACCTAAATTACAGCCAATTCCCTTTTATCTACAAAGGCCAGGAAATGAGATAAATGTCATATACATAAATGTCACATATTGGAAAAATAAAAACTGGGCCAGAGATGGCTCATGGAGTAAAGGCACTGTCCACCAAGCCTGGTGACCTGAAAACTCAGGACCTACTTGGTGGGAGGGGAGAACAAACTCCTAAAAATTGTCCTCTGCCCTCCACATGGGCACTCTGACATGCTCACACCCACATATATGCATAAAGATGCCCCAAATAAGTCTTTTACAAAAGGCTTGGCTCAAAGTAAAAAAAAATAAACAAATAAATGCTTTTAAAAGCAATGAATGAAAGTCTCAGGGCCTCTCCTGAACCCTCCTTCACAGTGTTCCAGAGTCTTCAATGACTGTCCTGAGTGTGTATCTACACAGGGTTTTTTTTCTCCGAAGATTTGTATTTCTTTTTATGTATGTATATTCATGTCTGTCTACTTATGGATTTGTGTACATGAGTATAGTTGCCTTTCAAGGCCAGAAGAAGACACTGGGCTCCCCGGAGCTAGAGTTACATGGGGGCCAGGAACTTAACTGAGACTTAACTTCCCAGGTCCTCTGGAAGAGCAGCAAGGGCTCTTAACTAGCGAGCCATATCTCCAGCCCTGTAAAGCCTTTTCAGAAGAGTAATCTTTTGACTTTCCACCAGTCAGATCACTTCGTGATACTGTTCCAGACATGTGAACTTCATTTACAAACAAAACAAGGACATTTCTAGATAGGAAACATTCTGGGTCATTCTGGGTTTTTAGCTACAGAGATGAAGAGACATTTCTACATCAGACAATTGTAAGAACATCCAGTTCTTCCCTGAACATGGACTTCACTACACAAGCAGATCCAGCTATACCAGTCAACAAACCCAGCTGATTTTGTGAAGAAGCTACACATCTTTATAGCACACATTCTGGCTAGCTTTTTAAGCTTAATTTACATAAAGATGACACTTCGGGCTTTAGTAAGGCTATCAAATTTATCATTATAACTTCTAGCCAAGCCTTTGTCAACGCTGTGTCCATTTGAACAAAAAACATATGTACTAAGAAGATGTCAGCCTCCAGAATGTGGACACAAATAGCCTGAAAGTCACTGTAAGAACTGTGTCTAGGCTAGGTTTCTATTGCTGGAATAAACACCAAGGCCAAAAGCAGCTTGGGAAGGAAAGGCTTTATTTGGCTTATATTTCGGGGTCATAGGCCACTTAGAGAAGCAAGAACTCAAGATAGAAACCTGGAGTCAGGAACTAAAGCAGAAGCAAGAAGGAAAACTGCTTAATGGCTTGTGCCTCATGGCTTTATCAGCCCAACTTCTTATAGCATCCAGGACAACCTGCCTGGGGGTGGCATCACCTACTGCTGGACAGGGCTCTCCTCTACTGATAAGCAATATAGAAAATGTTCCCACAGACTTGGCAACAGGTAAAATTGGGTGGAGGCATTTTCTCTATCCAGGTTCCTTCCTCTCATCTGACTCCATCTGGTGTCAAATTGACAAAAAGAAAACTAGCCAGGACAAGCTAGATCCTGCCCTGGGAATAACTTAAAGCTGTTCGGGGACACGGGCTTGCTTCTGCCCATGTCTTGGAAGCACTCAAGTTTAAGAAGAAACAAGGGAGGTTGTAACAGAATCAGAAGTGTTCTAAACTTAGCTGTATGATAGTAGCTCATCTCTGCTCTTGTATGGCAGTTCTCTTTCTGTCCTCAAAATTTCATTTTAACCAAGTTTGGACTGTATGGTTCAGTTGGAAGCTTCAGGTGGGAAAAAATATCAAAATAAAATTAGATACATATATAATACATTTTTATATGTGCAGAAAGAGAATGGATTTTTTTAGCTTTCTCCAGGCCCATCTCTGGCTTTCAAGAGCCAATAAAACTAACTGCCTCTCCTTATAGACAGCCCAGTCTCAGACATCCTCCATTCCTTGGATCGAGGACAAACCGTGAGGTCCCTCATTATGTTAGATGATAGAAATGATGTGTCTGTGTGTCATAGATACTGCTTTAGCGTAGACTACAAGCATTGCCCATAGGTTTAGATAATCACCTAATTTGCATCAGTATCTCAGTACCAAATCCTAGAAGAGGCTTTCTGAAGTCCTCTCTCTGGGCACACAGCCTGTGTTAGTCGAGGGGCTCCTTGGGCTTCATTCCACATCCTTGTTTGCTCCTCACTGGATTCTTTCTGCAGCCACTGCTGCTAGTACTAGTTCTTGGATCAGTTGGTACAATTTTACTGTACCCAGTCTGGAGTCCTCACTTCCAGTCCTAGCATGGTGTTTGACACACTGGGATCAGAATGCTGTCCTCATGTGATGGATAAATGAGCCATACCATGTGAGCAACCCTTTAAGTCCTAGATAATGTATCCTGTCTTTCTCCCTTGAGCTGATTACCCCAGTCACATGGGGAGTCCCAGAGTTCAGTAGTGCAGCTTTCTCGTGCCTTCCCTGCTACTTAACTCTGTCCGTCATCCTGCCTTGGGTCTTCCACAGAAACACACAAGCTCTCCAGCCTTGATTCCACCACCAGATCTATTTCTGTGAGAATTCAAGCGAGGGCGAGAATCTTTAAGCAGTCTCCATAGCCCTAAGTTTCATTCTATCATGTTATGAGCCACTCCAGGGTAGGGTCTGCAGACTGTGTTAAATCATGATTCCTGTGCAACAAAAAATGTCATTGCCAAGAACACAGAAAATAATAGCCCTGACTTTGTGGGTGGAAGGGAAGAAGGAAAACAGAAAAGGAAGGAAAAAGAGGAGAAAGAAGGGACAGATGGCTAGGTAGTGGTGGCACATGCCTTTAATGCCAGCACTTGGGAGGCAGAGGCAGGCAGAGCTCTGTGACTTCAAGGCCAGCCTGGTCTACAAGAGCTAGTTCCAGGACAGGCTCCAAAGCTACACAGGGAAACCCTGTCTTGAAAAACAAAAACAAAAAGGACAGATGTGGAGAACAGGACAGAGAGGAAGGTACAGGGATGGGGTGGAGGGAAGAAAGGGAAGAGGGGAGAGAAGGGAAAGAAAGGAAGAAGAAAGAGATGAGTGTTGGCAGGGAAGGAGGGACACAATCTGAACTTGTTCTTACTCCTCACCCTAGGCTTCTGCCTGATGGACCACCTGCTGCATAGCACGCTGTCCTGCTCATCTTCTATGTGCGTATTCATCCATGTGTGCATTGGTCTGTGCGTTGTATACTCACTCTGTTTTAACATTTAATTTCTCTTGTCCACTTGAGACTGTGTAGGATGTGCAACACATTCAAGTTCTTATCTTCAATAGGGGAAGCCATGTGCACTTAATAAATTCTGACTTATCCTCACTATGGTGAGCAAACACTACATGGACTTTTGCAAACTTCACATATTTAAGTGATGGAAATATAAACTTGAGTAATCTTCTCAAATACCAGCTTTATCACATCATTTGCCTAAACAACAAAGAACAGTTCCCCCTGCCATCATTTCAAATCTTTAGCCTCTCCCTTTCGTTTTTTTGGCTTTCGTTAATCTTTAGTTGCGTATCTCCTGGGAATAACATTCGGGCTTTCTATCTTTCTCCTCTCTCTGTAGTCTTCTCCAGCCATGTCCTCCTCTGGGTAAGAGCTTTTACTGCTGTTTCACACATTGTGTGTATATTCAGCCCTCGGCAGTTTCATCTGATCACATCTTACGTGGCACACCAGAGCCCAGGGGTGAAGCACTAGCTTAGCATATGCCTCAAATGCAGAATCCAAGCACTTAAAAAAGAAAGCTACTGGGGGGCGGGGTGAGATTAGAGACTCTTGGATTCTCAAATACAGAGTAAGATCACTGCCAGCCTGGGTAACTTAGTAAGAGCCTGACTCAAAGCTTTAAAAGGGCCTGGGTATAGTACATAGCTCGGTGGTAGAGAGCTTGCCAGGCTTGGGTTTAATCTCCAGCAAAGGAAAGAAAGAAGGTACGGAAAGTTGGGGGGAGGGAGGGAGAGAGGGAAAGAAAGAAAGAGAAGGGAGAACGAGAGGGGAGGGGAAGAGAGAAAGGATAGGAAGGGGAGGAGAGAGGAGGAGAGAGGGAAAAGAAGATGGGGAAGGGAGGGAAGGGAAGGGGAAGTGGGTGTGATGGAGTGGGTTATAAGGAGATATCCAGAGTCTACCATGCAGTGACCTTTCTGCTAGTCTCCACTGATGTGACTTTGTCATCTTTTAACAGAGAGGTGGAACCCAAGACACTCGGAAACATGGAGATTTCCTTTCTCCCTGTAAGTATTCCTTACAGACGTGAAAATTTGGGAGCTCCTCTTGTCACCGCAGTTACTCAAAATAATCAGCTCACAACAACCCTTAGGCCCGGGGTGTGTTCCAGAGTGGCCTCTTCTCATCCCCTGCTCGAATATGCTGAAGCCTGTTCATCACTGGAGACTGAAAGTCTGCTATTGCCGCTGTATTTCCTTCCTTCTTCCCAGCTTCATTCACCTGCTGGTGTATTTCCAGGGGATTACAAATGACGTCAGTGTTTGACAGCCAGGAGAACAGAGCTGGAGGACCTGTCAGGGCCTGACCAGCTCTTACAGTCCAGGTTCCTCCTAGCGACTGGAGCTCTGCACTCTCCCCACTCCTTGCCCCTGACATCTCCAATGATGGTTCAGGCAGCTTAGAACCCAACCAACTTGTGGCTTTGTCTAGGGGGTGAAAGGAAAAGGGGTCATCTTCTAACTGCTTTAGCAAGTGCCAATGCTCTCTTCTGGAATCTTGGGAGTCTTTGAAGTAGAAACACAACTGTCAAGTGGCACTGCCCTGTGTGAGCCACCTTTGTGACTCTATGGAAAAAAACTGTGCTGTCACAGAGCTTGGTTCCCAAGGACCCTCTCTCATCTTTCCCAAATGCTGTGGCAGTGCATATGCCTCCGTTCTGTCAGCAAAACTTCCCTATACCCTCTCTACCCTCCTTAAGACCTTGCCCAGCAGAGCAGCTGGTCTTGAGTCGCTGAAAAGATAGTCACCATGCTTCTCATTCACAGTGCTCTCATCTTATAACAAACTTAGATCATTTGATTGACACCTGCCTATTTCCCCATTCTGCTCTCTGTTTCTGAGTTTTGAGTCCTTGTTAGCTTTAACTGTCATATTAACACAGCCTATAGTCACCTGAGAAAGGAGTCTCAATTGAGGGATTGCCCAGATCATACTGGCCTATGGGTATGTCTGTGTGGGATTGTCTTTACTTGTAATTGATACAGGAAAGCCCAGCCCACTGTGGGTGGCACCATTCCCTGGGCAAGTGGTCATGGGCTGTATAAGAAAGTGGAATAATATGATCCTACAAACGGACCAGCAAGCAGTGTTTTTCGGTGGTTTCTGCTTCAAGTTCTTGCTTGAATTCCCTGACTTTCCTCAGTGATGGACTGTAATCTGGTCATAGTGTTTGTCAAAGAGAGTGAAACTAGAACAGGTGGTGTTTAACTAACACATGCACCATTTTCTGTATCCAGCCACCCATGGATGGGATGCTTGAACTTCAGCTGTCACCTGACATCTCTCAAGTAGAGAATGTCAGTATAGTGGACCTTCATCACTATCTCTGCTAGGTCTACTTGTTGCCTTTAGTTCTTGTCTCACTGCTCCTTGTTGAGACAGTTAGGGCCACCTCTGGGGGCTGGGGAGGGGAGTGGGGCAGGTAGAGCAATGGTATGAAAGGGCCCTAAAGGAACCAAACCTATTTTGTGCTTTTACAGCAAAGCTAAACAGGGGCCTAAATGGGGACCTACTGCTCACACACAGACCTAGAGTGGAAAATACAGTGGCTATAAATATACCCAACTACCACCGGGACAAGCAACTTGCCCTTCTGAAAGCCCACTTGCCCTAGCTGGCCAAGCTGGCCATTGAGCTGCCTGAACCTGAGCTGCTATTGATCTCTGTAAGCTCAAACCACTGATGTGCAATCGAGACCCAGAAGGAAACTTCTGGGGAGAATTTTTCCTGCCTTAGCCACCCCTCTTCTTTTGTTCGAGACAATGAGATGGACTTGGTTTTTATCAAGGCTGCAGCTCCCATTCGGCTCCAGTAGATTACCTAACAAAGCCTAGCTGAATTCCTCTGGGTTCAGTCTCATTTCTGCCATTTCTTGTACCTAAAAGCCTGACTCTGATGACAGTATCATAGCAACTAACAAGATGGAAATAGGTCATTTTCCAGCCTACCAATTCTTCATGACCTCATGAAGCCTCATAACACAGTTGCCATGAACATGAGTTATGAGCTCAAATGGCTACTGCTTCCCAGATGATTAGCTTTGAGCAAGATACTTAAACTCCTGATAGTATGGCATGGGTTAATAGCTGGTCCATATAAAGAGGATGTGAATAACCAAGCAAAATTTAAGATCTACACAGTGTGCTCTGCTGAGAAAGTAGAAGAATATCGAACATACTTTTGATATGTGATAGTCTGAAGTGATTTTCAAAATGTTGGTACTCCAAGGACTAAAATATGATGATCTTGAAGCATCCCAGTAGGGTGCATCCCTCCCTGATACAAATATACAATTAAATCATGACTATGGAAACTTTGAAGGAGACAAACTGCCACTCACAGTGCAAATACTCCCAGAAAAGCCATTCTCTTTCTAAGTTGGGCCTCTCTGTGCAAATGAACATTTAAAAGTATTTGAAGCTTGAAAGTACATCAAAGTACAAAAAAAGTGGGCACAGTCTTGATCCCAAACCCACTGGGATTAGGGTCATGTTTGCTGAAGGGAAGCCAGACTTTTCCTTTTGATATTCAAAATCATTAAAATGTATCCAAACAAGACCAAGGGTGTACATGAGTTGTAGAGTGCCTGTTAACTCTTAGTGGCCATATTCTATCTGGCACCACAAAAACAAAATAGAATAATGTTGTGTTTTGAATAAGTGTGGCCCTCATAGACTCATGTCTTTGAATGCTTGGCCCATAAGGAGTGGCACTATCAGGAGGTGTGGCCTTGTTGGAGGAAGCATATCACTATGGGGGATGGACTTTGAGGTCGCATATATTCTCAAGCTATACCCAGTACAAAGTTGCTTCAGCTGCCTGTGTATCAAGATATAGAACTTTCAGCTCCTTCTCCAGCACCACGTCTACCTGTGCACCTCCATGAAGATAAATGGACTAAACCTCAGAAACTGTAAGCCCGCCCCAATTAAATGTTTTCCTTATAAGAGTTTCTGTGGTCATGGTGTCTCTTCACAGCAATAGAAACCCTAACTAAGACAGAAGTCAAATGGATTTGAAACCACTAACCAAAGGCTGATCCCATAGAATATGAATAAGAGCATTTCCCAAGAAACAGAGAATGTCTCCAAGAAAAAATATTCCCTAAGGATGTTAGTCTCTACCCTGTGGAGACCTGGGACAAATAATGACCCAAACACCTAATTTAATAGTTAAGTCCCTCCTGACCCAGCCATATGGCAACAGCCAACTCCTTGCAGAGCAGGCCTTGAGAGTGAGTGAAGGTGCTCATGCAGCCATGTGACATGTAGAAAATGTGTCCAAAACGGTGCCCAGAGCAACACATACACACACACACACACACACACACACACACACACTAAAAAGAACTGAAGTCAATGAATTGTTAACAAAGAGAGAGCACCCAAAAAGGAATGTAAAGCTAGAAGAGGAAGTAAGTTTGAAAGAAACGTGAAACTGACATATACACTAAGGAGTTAGTCATGGGAAAAATAGTTTTGGACACTTGTTGGTGTGAGTGATTGATTATATACTCAATGATTAAATGAGCAGAAAGATGCATGACACACACAATACTTTTACAGTGGAGCTTGGAGTATCTTAGCTCCCTCAAAAGATGCCAGCAGTAAGGAAGATGTGGTTTTGTCTTTCTCTTGGGCACCATGAGTGTCACAGTGGACTGACTGGTAGACACCTATTCTATCAGGAGCAATGGCTCCTTTGGAGTCCAATTTAATATGGTGCCAGCCCGGCCCAGCTTTCTTCCAATCTTTTCTGTCTTTCCCATAGGACTTGTTCCCCTTGTCTATCTTTTTGTTTTTTCTTTAATCTCTTTTTGTACTAGAATATTTTTTTCTGGGTGGGGGGAGAGGGAATAGAGACAAAGTCTGTCTTGTTCATTGTGTTTCTAGTGCTAGAATCATTTCTGGTACTTGTGGTCATAGCTCAGGAGTATGTTTGTATAGTCCATGGGTTCAATTCTCATCATAGATACATATATATTCTATATATGTGTACAAATGTATGTGCACATATATTTACCTTATGTATATACATACATCTGTGTAAAATGAACAAATGAGCGAAGAATAATGCTAGAAGTAAGAACACCTCTGTGACAAATATCTGGCAATGTGGAGCATCCAAACACACTATCACTGGGCTTTCTCCATATTCCCTTCCCAACTCAACCAAGGGTGATTCAGATGGATCTGTGTCCTCTGGCTTTATGGGAGAAACCTGTATCCTGACATCAGAGCTGCATGGACATCCCCTCTCACACACACACGCGCGTACACACACACACACACACACACACACACACACACAGTGCCAAGGCAGCCACAGAAGCAATGATACTGAACTAGTGACCAGCTTCAACACCAACCTGCCATCACACCCAGAGCTGTGGCATCAACTTACCTCAGGGAGTGTATCTGAGTGCTCTTCTGATGAGTTTCTAAGATGACCAGAATGGAGTTCCACCATGTGAGTATGTATGTACGTTCACTCCCCTGAGGCTCCTTGTACAGAAGAACTTGGAGTGCCAGCATGTGTATCTCAGAAGTCAGGGGAAACCACCTGCTAAGCTGTTAATTAGCGAGACTCTGGATTCCACCATCAAGGGCAAATGGGTTTCCAGAGTTGTACGTAGGCTGCCAAGGAAAAGAAAACCTACCCTAAACTGTGAATATGTTTTATAAACCTTGTTAGTGTCTAGTAAATAAAACTCAGTAAATATTAATTGCTTTTTTCACCCAAATATGTCCAAAACCTTCTATCCTGGAATCTCCTAATCGACTGTAGACTGCATGAAGCATACACATATCCCTCTTGCTGGCTTGAGTAATTAAAAAGCACCGTGTATTTCTCCTGTCATAGATTGTGTCACAGTCTCATAGACTAGGGTAAAATTTGAGCAAAAGCCCAGATGCATTTTGATTTCCATTTGACTATTAAGTTTGGACTGTCTTTATAATCTGATATTAAATGGGATTTGGGGCTAGATATGTGGATCTGTGGTAGAAAGCTTGTCTAGCATGTATGTGGCCTCAGTGAGCGCGCAACCACCACAGACACACGAATTCACACATGCACACATGCACGCACACACAGAGTCTTTATGGTTATCAGGAATGGAGTCATCTATGTCTTGTTAACCAAACTCAATTCCGAACAACTTAGAAAGAGACCTTGCATTTAGTATTCGGTAAAGTTCTTCTGCAGGACTTGACAATGGAATTAATCAATAACAAGAGACTTGACCAGTAACTGGTCCCCTGCATTTCCTTGACATCTAAAGTAGAACTGACTTCCCTTGGAAGTCCGGAAGTCTGTCCTCAGATGTTTCCTGCCAACAAAGCCTGCCAGTGGTACAGGGCACAGGGGCTGTGTTCTCACCACAGGGATGATCATTCCTGTGCTGTGGTTTCCATGCAGTCACTCAGATGCCAAACACTCCTCTGACCCCTACACAGCAGCAATTTGTCTGCCTCCTCTCTGGCCAGCTCCCCCACTAGAAGATGTTTTAAACACAGCAACAGAAAAGCCAGAGCAAAGCAGAGTTTAAACAAGCCCTTGCTTTTAAGGAGACTCTCCCACCGATGAACACAAGCAGTCTGGAAGGGTTTTAATCTGTGGCTTTTCAAAGCCAAAGTCCCTTTAACCCTTTGGTTTCACTCTCTGGCTCCCCAGCATCACTGAACTCTAAAAAGGGATGGAAGCCAAAAGCCTGCCTCTCTCTTCCAGCTCCATCCCTGGCTGGGAAGCCCTGTGCTAATGGCTCAGCTCTCATCCCAGACTATGAAATGCAATACAATGCTCTCCGGAAGAGAAACTCCAACAAACTGGAAGGAAACAGCATTTAGAGGCCTTAGGCCAGCAGCTCTCCCGAGACAATGACCTCTCACAAAGCCACTGTACCTTGTTGTTCCTGTCCTAACTTTTGGCAGGAGAGCCTTTAAGAAAAGCGACATATTGTTGCCTAACAGGATTAAATTCTTAACTGAAGCTTTTTCATCTAATCTATCCACTACTGTCTAATCCCCTGAGTCAGAATGTAAGGAAAAGTTTCTATTTTGATTCAAAGACCACATTCTTAGAACTTCCCACCCTGGCACTCCCCACACCCTCCTTGATGAACATTGGAACCCCTGCAATAAGCCCGAAGTGATGGGGGGCACAGGAAAATAATCTCAACAGCACCTTCTCTCTCCTGCAGCCCAGTTTTTAGTCTGTCACCCCATCTTAAGCCTTGACAACAGAGATGTTCTTCTCCAGAGTTTCAGAAAGAAAAATGTCTCCAACCCAGTGGCATGCCTCAGCTGGCAAGGCCCTTTGCATCTGAGCCGGATGACCAAGACACACATAGTAGAAGGAGAACACTGACTTCAAGCCTTTCTTCTGCTCAACACATGAGAGCTTCGGCATTCATGCATGTGCACGCATACACACACACTAAATAAATAAATAACACTGAAAAAATTAGAATACTCACCCAAGTCTCAGGGCATAGCTCAGTGGGAGAGCATATCTTTAGTATGCACATGGCTGTGGGCTCAATCCCAATCCCCAAAAATAAATATAAGAATCCTGATGGTATTCCATAGCCATTTCCATTCCTCTGCATGAAGGTGCCTCATACACTGCAGTTAGCTCTACAGGTACAAGGGAGAAGTGACTGCCACTCTGCGCTCTGCTCTTGATGAAAGGCTACACTGGCCCCTGTTCCAAGTTCTAAACTGTGGTAGAATATTATTTTAAGGTGTGTGACTCTTGTTTATGCTGCATTTGCTTAACTCTATGAAGCTGTGACTCTTTGTCTAAAACACCAGATGGTCTAATAAAGAGCTGAATGGCCAACAGCAAGGCAGGAGCAAGGACAGGTGGGGCCATCAGGCAGAGAGTAGAAATAGAAGGAGAACCAAGGAGGAAGAAGAAAGCAACGAGAGTACAAGGGGAAGAGGACATCAGGGGCCAGCCAGCCAGCCAGCCAGCCAGCCAGCCTCGGAGTAAGAAGGAAAGTAAGATATACAGAAGAGAAAGGAAAAATCCCAGAGGCAAAAAGTAGATGGGCTAATTTAAGAAAAGCTGGCTAGCAACAAACCAAGCTAAGGTCGGGCGTTGGTAAGTAATTGTAAGACTCCGTATGTGATTTATTCGAGAGCTGGGTCGTAGGCCCCTCAAAAAGCAAAAAGAGAAAATAAAACAACCCATAACACTAAACACAGAATATTAATACAATGTCATCTTTGGCAAAGCATAGCCACTCCCATAAATTCTCCTTATTGCTGGCCCCAGGAATAATCCTACTGACCAATAAAAAAATAGTCATGTCATTTCACCCTGGGTTATCTGGGGTTTTCTGGCTGGCAGGTATTGTTGCTATGTTGGCAGAAGACTAGATTATTGGGTAAGGTAATATTGCCCAGAAGTGTTTCCCTAGCACAAGGAGAATTTTCAGAATTTGCTAGAAAGATCCTCATGGATATGTGACCTGGCTGGATGCCTCTCTATGACCTGCGGCCATCACAGAGCCTTTTAATTGAGAAGCATTGTTAGAGCGTCAGAAGCCTTGGTGGCAACTAAGTCTGACTTCCATAGTGTTCCTCAGTTCTCAGGGTGTTTTGTGGCCATGCTATGCTTAGCCTCACAGACATGTGCAGTTTTTGCAGCAGCTCTCCACTCAGACACTTCTGTTTCTCAAGAACAAGACTAGATAAGGTCACAGATTGCCTTTGGGGAGAAGGTCAAGTGAAAACCTGATGTGCCAGGTCGCCAGACTCATGTTCCATTATATTGCAAGGCCTGAGTGTGAAGCCCACATGCTCCTTCTCTCCACCCTCCTGACCACCTAAGCACTGGTTGGCCCAGAGAATGCTCTGGCTGACCTGTGGGTAAATTTGTCAGGGCAGCAGAGGCAGAAGACTTCAGGCACATTCATCACCTTCTGCTTCTCGAATCAGATAGACAGACTTCCAAGCTCATTTATAGAGAGGAGTTTGCAGTCTGCTTGACACAGTAGGAAAATGTCCTCTCGAGTCTCTTGATCAGTGGTCCTCAACCTTCCTGATGCTTCGACCCTTCAATACAGTTCACCACATGTGGTGACCCCCAACCATAAAATTATTTTCATTGCTACTTCATAACTGTGAATTATGAATTTTGGTAGTGTTATGAGTTGCAATGTAAATATCTATGTTTTTCCATGGTCTTAGACGACTCTGTGGAAGGGTCATTTGACCCCCTAGGTTGGAAAATAATGCTCTACTGGAAAGGATGTGTCTGCCAGAGAAAACCACACACCTTCTCCTCTCCTGGTTCCTGGATAGAACAGCTTTCCACAACGCTCTCATTAAATTATCTCATCCTGTGACTTCTAATTTTTCTTTCTTCCTTTTACTTTATTTATTTTTTAATTTTGTACTAGAGATCAAAGCCAGGACCTTTGATGGGTTTTGTTTTTGTTTGTTTGTTTGGTTTGGTTTGGTTTTTCAAGACAGGATTTCTCTGTGTAACCCTGACTGTCCTGGAATTCATTGTAGCCCTGGCTGTCATTGTAGCCCTGGCTGTCCTTGAACTCAGAGATCCACCTGCCTCTGCCTTCTGAGTGCTGGGATTAAAGGTGTGTGCCACCACCTCCCGGCACAATTATGATTTTATGGAAGGTGAATAGGTGAGGAAGTAATGTCTGGGAAGATGCTGTCTTACAAGACAGGCTGTTGGACTGTCCTTCCCAGGTCAGTAGCATTGTTCTCTTAAGGCTGGTAGGAATATCCTGCAGGCATGCATCGTAAGTTATACTTAGCCTCTCCATGTTTTCTATCTGGTGTTCCTGCAGCTCTGACTACTCCATTTGATCATCCATTTTTCCTCAATTCTGGGTTTATCTAAATTTCCTTAGTCAGAGCTAGAAATTCTGCAAACCTGAGTTTGTTCACCCCCCACCACCACCCAGTATGTCTTTGTGGGGCTGGGAATCAGAGTTGAAAAGTACCAGAGCTCTCTCTGGTCAGTACTTTATCCCCTGCAGCAGACACTGGACTCCATATGTGTTGTTCATCTGTGTGTCCCAAGGCATGTTCTACTTTGTAGGACACATAAAATCACTAATCCTTACATCTTTTAATGGTATAAAGTATAAAACCCATAGATTATTAATGCCAGATTCTTATTTATTGTTTCAATATTTCTGAAATCATGCCCTGTAATGAAGGTTTTCCAAAAACCTTTCTACTAACATGCCACCCTAGGATAGGAGGAAATGGATCATTCTCCATCTATAATATGTGGCACAACAAAAAAAAAAATTCAGAATGAAAGCCTGTGACAATTGTCTTCAGTGCCTGTTTTGACTGCAGAGTCTGTGGCCCATTCCTCATCTCCCTTGCTTGCTATATATTTCACTTATTACCCACCCCAGATGCAACCCACAGGCATTTGTTCTGGGTCTTATATTATGACTTTATCTTTAATCCTGTGTCTTTATGAAGGAAAGATCCAAAATCCTGAGAGAATGCCTAAGGAGCAGGTATCACAGTGTCCCTCTAAAATTTAGGGTCAGGCTGCCTTAGTGATTAAGAACATTTGCTAATCTTCCAGAGGACCAGAGTTATAGTCCCAGTACCCATGTCAGGTGGCTTACAACTGCCTGCAACTCCAGCTCCTGGGACCTGACACCCTATTCTGGTCTCTACAGGCACCTACACATATGTGGTACATACACACACACACACACACACACACACACACACACACAAACACGGGGGTTGGTGGGGGAGAAATGTATATAGATAAATAAAAATACCCCAAGAACCATAAACTAACAAACAAAAAAATCAACACCAGGCATGAGAAGTCCTCTTTTGAGTTGTTGGTCAAGTTTGTCTGAGAGATTGTAGGCTATTGTTGTTGCTCTTGGTTGCCTCCCAGAAGGAGAAGGCAAGTCACTATTGCCAAAGACAGCATGCACTTCAGATACAGAACCCAAAGGACTTGAGCTGGATCTGACCTGAAAGTTTTCTTTTGAAGACTAGATTTCATGACCAGAAGGTTCTAGCAAAGCTTCCAAGGGAGGGAAGCAACCAATAGTCCTACAACAACCAGCATAGCATAAGAGCCCTAAGGGTACAATAGTGGTACATATACCTTGGAGTTAACCAACAGCTATCTAAGTGGACACAGGGCTGCTCAACAAGAGGGAAACTATGCCTGATACTGAAAACCTAGCCGACTACCCAGAGCTAGTGAAATCACGGAACTTGGAGGAGAACCTACAACTACCACTTTATTAAATCAGCATAATTCCTAACTACATTCTAAACATTTATCCTTATACCCATAGGTAAGTGTAGTCCTAACCCCTCATCAAAGAAACTTCTCTTTGCAACAGATGGAGAGCATTACAGAAAACCACAACCAATCAAAACATAGAGAACAAGAGACAATGTGGTACCCAGTCCCAAGTATTACATGTACAGCACTATTTCTGTATCTAAGATTCAGGGATCACTGTAGGAGAGGAAGCAGAAAGATTGCAAGAGCAAGAAAAACAGGAATTATGTTGTAAGATTGTACCCCTTAGAAATGTCAGAGAAGCTATGCCCATGAAGTCTTCTCAGTATGACAGCCTAAACAAGACCTGAACATGATGATAACACTAATGGACATGCTAACATGAAAGGCAGAAATCACATGGGACCTCAACCTTAGACAAAGGAAGAACTATGGGCAACTTGGGAATGCTGCAAAAGGGAAAAAGTTCTTCCTTTGTGAAAAGCCCTCCAATTGGTTATCTAATACCAAATTGTCAGCCCTGAGATCATATGATCATATATACACTAATGAAATTAAGTGGGATGAATAGACTGTACTTATGTATTTAGGTGTGTGTATGTGTGTGTGTGTGTGTGTCTGTGTCTGTGTCTGTGTCTGTGTCTGTGTGCGCGCGTGCGCGCGTGTGTAATAACAAATAAAGCAAAAGAGGCCATGAATTTGAGAGAGAACAAGAGGGGTGTATGGGAAATGTTGGAGGGAGGAAAAAGAAATGGAAAATGATGTGATTATAATTTTTAAAAATGGAACTAAAATACATAAATAAAAATAAAATCTGCAGGGTCCAAATGTATGACTCAGTGGCAGAACCCAAGCTTAACATGCTCACAGCCCTGGCTCCAATCTCACAGAAAGAAAGGTGTGGGAAAATTGCAGAGGGAGGCCTCACTATTATGTACAACTGTTCCCTACAAAGCACAGCATCACATCGACACCCCAGACAGTAACATAAATATGAGAGGAAAATAAAAATATGGATTAATTCAAATGTACCACAAAGTATGCTGCATCTCCTGCATAGACTACATCAATCATTTGGATTTTATGTTAGCTAGGTCAAAAATTCTCCTGAGGATATAACTCAGTGGTGGAGTGCTGACCTAATATGTCAAGGCCCTGGATCAATCTTCACTTAGGATCAGCAATACACACACGCACACACGCACGCACGCACGCACGCACACTATCTCTCTCTCTTTCTCTCTCTCTCTCTCTCACTATCTCTCACTCTCTCTCTCTCTCTCTCTCTTACACGCTCACACACATACACTCACACACATATATACACACACACATACTCTCACACACTCACACACCTTCTTAATTATAATAGCAACAATAACATATGGACATGTTTTTCATGGGGAAAAATTAATTTCCAAGCATCAAAGGGAGATCTTCTAATTGTAGAAATGTGGCCAAGTTAATCAACTTGGAAAATTAATTTAATAGCCAGATTGTATTGACTTTGTCTGTTATCCCTTCTCCAGAACAAGTTCAAAATATTAAAATTTTGCAAATAAGAACCCATCTCTCCAGACAGTCATCTAGAAGTAGGGAGCCTCTTTCAAGCTGTCTGAGAAAGGGTGACCTGGAAGCTCTGAAAACTCAACCTCTATTTTGACAAGAAATCCCAAGGTCATTTGGCCTGGGACAAAAGAAAAGAAAAGATCCTTTTTAATTAAGAAATCAATTTTGCAAAAGCAAAATGCTTTTGGTATGAATCCCTAGGAGACTCAGGAAAACTGCCATAGCTGAGCGGTGGTTAGTAAGGTCTCCTAGGCCGGCTGGCTTGCAGCCCCCAGAAGAGGCACCCTGCAAAAATGAACACTGACCTGGAGGGCAGGGAGGACACCCTGTAGGTCAGGAAGTGCTGTGCATCTAAAAGAGGCCATCCCAAGGCACATGGTCACCAAAGCACATTGCAACAAGCTCTAGACCGGATGGCGGTTGGGACCAAACCGATGCACTCCTAGAAGGCAGGCCTGTTTGTGGAGTGTATCATTTTTCAGAGGGACTTCTCTTGGCCCAGGCATCCTCTTTGATTTACCAGGTGATAGGAGCACGAACACAGCACAAGGCGTCAGTGGGAGTATGGGAGCTTTTCAGGACAGACAAAGCCCAGTGCGTGTCACGGAGTTTTGGCGACAGGGCTATTTCGAGGCTGTCTGTTCAGGCGCTGAGTTGGCCACATCACTGAGGGATGGCCTGGAAGATTTTTCTAAAATAGCCTCCCACTATGCCCTGAAAATGAAGCTGTAACCATCAATTGCAAACCAGCCCGGTGCTTCCTTCCTGGCAGAGCCCTGCTCAGCACAGACTGTCTGGGACCTTAACATCTGCAGCTTCAGCCCCTATAGTTTGCAAAGCTCTGAGCAATGGTTGTCGTTGCAGCAGAGCCCCTCTAAACGCAGCAATTTGGGCTCCTCTGTTGCAATCTGCTCCGTTTTCTAATCATTTGGACGGTAAAGTAATTAGAGGGAGAGGCATCCCAAAAATAAGAAGATCCACTGCAGAGCTTCGTAATTCCAGTGTAAGCACACATATCATTTTGGGCCTCCCTGAAGTCCTGGGCAGGTATGATTTCAATAATCAAAGGTTTTTGCATACATTTGCTAATTACCACTCTTGCTCTCAATGTTTGGTTTGAACTTCCAAGTTCCAAGTGCCACTAAGGGTGGGCTTTTGTCACCCAGGCCACTCCCTGCCCTGTGTCCTAGCTCAGCTCCCACGAAATGGAGAACAGACTAGGTTTGTTCCTTCCCTAACAAAGTGTGATTGGGGCAAAGAAAACTAGTGTTTGGGGGAGAAAGGGTGAGTAAGGCATGGTAATTATATTCCTAATCATATATAATTTAAGAGAAAATGAGTAGATGTGGGAGGCTGTTTAGCCTTGACTGTAATTCCACAGGCAGAACACAGGCACCCTACTGTCACCTGGGTCTTTCAAAGCCACCTCAGCTCTGCAGTCAAACAGTTAATTACAAGGGAGGGGTGCCTCCCAGCAAGGGCTGCCCTGAACACACTGCCTAGAACAACAATGGCAGCTCCATCCCAGACACCAAAGCTGGTCCTCAGTTGTGTCCCCAAGTCCTCTGAGGCCTGACTTCTGGAAGCAAGGCCCAGGGGAACAGGGAATGCCCAGGAAAACAGCCACTCTGTAACTATTCCCTTGCTCTCTGCCATTTTGGAAATACAGTTGACTTCATTTGCACCTTGAGTTCAGGCACTAGTGGGTCATTTATTGAATACCAATAGTCAAAATTCTGCCCATGTTAGCTAATCTATGAAACTAATTCTGCCCATGTTAGCTAATCATAGCCCTGGGACAGTGGGACTGAGATAATGAGGAGATGTGATGAAACCCTCAACACCGCTGAGTACTTAAGTGCTTAGTTACTATTAGATACAATTTGAATTTATTAATGGGATCCAGACATGGTGGCACACATCTGAAATCCCAGCACTGGGGAAGCTGATGCAGATGGATGGTGAGGGTGAGATCAGCCTCAACTATGTAGCAAGACTCTGTTTTCAGCAAACAACATGGATAAGTTAGATTATATTCAATAATTAGCTGAGGTAATGGGTCAGTCGTACCCCAGACATTTTCATGTGCCAAGCTCAGGTTCTATCATCTATACACTGTTAGGGAAGTTACTGAGATTCAGTGTAGATGAGTTACAGGTCCCAGATTCTACACTTGTTGTTTTATTTTGTATTTACAATAATATAATCAAGAAAACTCTATTCTTGTCCACATTTCAAAGAAAAGTGAGGTTTAGAGAAATCAGACAAGAAGTCATTAGACATCACTAAATGAAACTCTAGTGCAAACAACCTGTGATTTGACTGATGGGTGACTATTTTCCCACAAAGGAACTCTCTCCTAAAACCACAGAGAACTGCCTGTATCGCACACAGATGGGTTTATATAACTGGAAATCATACACAGAGTTATATTTTAGTTGCATGTATTAGATCTCTAGAATTCTATTTCAAGCTCCCTTACAGTGCAGTCTTTCCTCATCTTTTCTCTCAGCCTCTATTTTCATCTCACATGCTCTAGGCATGTACCAGTATGCAGGCATGCACTCACCAGCAACTACATCCTGAGTAGAAGAAAAGGCCTATTTGTCATCGAAAGAAGGTGACTTACTCAGAAATGGAAAATAATTTCCCATTATGTTTGGAACTTGGAATTAATGACAGATGCTTTAAATAGATGTCTCCCCACCCCTACCTCTACTTGTGTGTGTGCCAGAGGATAGGCTGTTGTGGTGCACAAGTGTGTGTTTTCATGTATGTGGGCTCACTTGTGCACATGTGTAGAGATAAAAGGTTGACATTAGATGTCTCCCCTTGACTGATCTCCACCTTATGTGTTGAGGAAGAGTCTCTCACCTGAATCTACACCTCACAGATTCAGCTAGTCCAGCAGCCAGCTTCCTCCCTTCTCTGCCTCCTGAGATCAGGCTATTATAGGTAGACTGCCATGAGCACCAGGCATTTGGATCCTGGGGATGTGAGCATACTTACACAGCAAGCACTTTATATTCCCAGTCTGATATCTTTATTTTTTAATTAACTGAATGTAACTTTTAAAACAGATATAGGATAATGGTCAGATGACTTGTCAAGCACAAATGAACTCCCACAAATGCATCCACCGGCACACTTTTCAAGTGCCAGTCTCTTAATCCATTGATTTGCATGGAGAAAATGCAAAATAAAGTGAGAGGCAGAAGTAATGTGAACTTGGTGTGATGTGATGGCTAAAAATAGAGGACAATTATAATTATAAAGGCAGGGAGCTATTCCATCTCTCTCTCTCTCTCTCTCTCTCTCTTTCTCTCTCTCTCTCTCTCTCTCTCTCTCTCTCTCTCTCTGTGTGTGTGTGTGTGCTGTGTGTGTGTGTGTGTGTGTGTGTGTGTGTGGTGTGTGTGTGTGTGTGTGTGTTCCATGGTTATGGAGACTAACCCAATGCCGTGTGCTCCTTAAGCAAACACTCTACCAGAGCTAAATCCCTAACTCATTCATAATGTAAGACTCAGTTACCAACTATGTCTTCTACACTGAAGCTTAAAAATTCTAGTCTTTCAAAAGCTCATGGTCAAGTAGAAGGGAACACATTTTCATGATCCGTTGCTGGGGGATTAACTAGTCCTCCGCATTGACAAAGCCTTCGTATATATTATACAACTCAGTCTCTGGGTGGCAGCTGTGTCTCTCAGGCAGCATGAAGACAGTATCTGGCAGGTGGCTCCTCCTGAAGTTCCAAAGGATCCTTGACAGATTTAGCACCAAACATTCCATGTCTGATCATGACCACCTGAGGCTCTATTCCTTGACATTTCTGTCATAGAAAGCACAATAGAAGTGGGCCATTATTGCTAAAATTCTGTGGTCTAGAATCATCTACTCAAAAATGTATTAAAAGCCAGGCATGGGGCACACTCTTATAATGCTAGCACTCACAAAGTAGAAGCGGGAAGATATGGAGTTTGGAGCCAGCCTGGGCTACATGAGACTGTCTTTAAAAAAAATCATCATAATGATAAAAGAATGCACTTAGTGTGGCCATGGTCACACATATCTATAGTCCCAGCATTCAAGAGGAAGAGGAAAGATGGTTGCAATTTGGGGGCTAGCCTGGGCTAAATAGAAAGCCCTTGTCTGTAAGGAAAGAGAGAGTAGTGGGGAGAATATAACAACAACAAAAACAAATAGCAGATGATAACAAAGATGTTGAGGAAAGAAACTTTTATACAATGGCACAACCACTATGGAAATCAGCATGAGGTTCCTCCAAATACTAAAAATAGAACTATCTCAGGCATATACCTGAAGGACTCTGTCATACTTGCACTAAAAAGAGAAGTGATTGCACTAAAAAAGAGACACTTGCACATCACTGTTTACTACTGCATTATTCATAATAGCCAAGATATGGAATCACCCTTGATGTCCTTTAACAAATAAAGAAAATGTGGTAGATATGCACTATGACTGGTCAGCCACAAGAAGAATGAAATTACGTCAGTTGTAGGAAAATGGATGGAACTGGAGATCATGTAAAACAAAACAAAACAGATTTGGAAGGCTTATACCACACATGCTCTCATGTTTAAAATCTAGATTTTTTTTAACAGGATGTTACTATGTAGCCCTGACTAGCCTGGGACTTGCCAGGTAAAGCAGGCTAGCCTCCAATTCAGAGATATGCCTGTCTCTGCCTCCCAAGTCCTGTATTAAAGGTGTGCACCACGACACCCCAGAATCTAGCTTTTAAACATATGTGTAAGAAGTGAAAGAGAGGGACTGTTAGGGAAGAGGAATGGCAGACAGGAATGTGAGAAGATACAGATATGGCCAAAGACACCAGAGGATGAAATGTCATAATAAAATCCATCATTTTATACAATTAACATGCACAGCGAAAACACATAGTATTTAAAAGTAAAATATTATAACAATGAAATTGTAGGTAGCTAATCTAATAGTCACAATGTATTAAACAAACATCTCAAGAATTCAGTGTGGATAGCAACAACAATGAGAGCTGGGCACACAGCATGATGATGATATTGTTGCTAGCCTTGAAGAGTGCAGAGTCCTATTGGAGAGATGAACCTATGAGGAGATAGTGACAATACAGTGGCAGGTACAGTGACAGAAAGAATGGAGTACCCTAAAAAGCCCTGGAGAAAGTGGCACTGTGTGAGGAGGCAGCAGAAAAGGTGAAATGTTGATAGGGTTTGACTATCAGGCTATTTAGGACACAGGCTAGCAGAGAGAAAAAGAATATTTCTCAAGGCAACAACATTAACATAAAGTACAAATAATCAGTTAACCCCTTCAGATTTACTATTTAATAAGCAACTTGGGAAACCAGAAGGACAAATACCAGTTTCTCTATTTTGCAAGTAGAGCATTTCACTTTGCTAAAAATCATTAGTAAGAGGTCATTCAACCCCATTTCTCTTCTATATAGAATATACTTAGCTGTCTATAAGCTGAAGGAAATGTTATACCCGAGAGGACATCCTTAATGGTTTTAATATTGGAAACTGATCAAGAGTGGTGGCATAAACCAATAATCCCAGCATTTCAGAGGCTGAGGCAGGAGGATCAGAGTTTAAGCCTGCTGGAGTTACTACGTAGTAATCCCTGTCTCAAAACTGGAACAAAATAAAACTGGAAGTTGGCAATGGTAGAATGAGTGGTGGTCCTTCTGAATTTGTGATGATCGCAAATTAAAGGCCTCTGGATGGATATGACATCCCCATTCCTTCATCTTGGCACTCTAAGGAAAGGAGGGCTACTTCAATAGCAAGCCTTCCACCATTCTGGGAAGGGGCCAAGCTTGTGTGGTTTAACCCCAAGCCTTGAACCCTAACAAACAACCCCATCTGTTGTGTGCTGCTGTGACAGAATACCTGAGTTTACACAAATTATAACAAGCAGACCTTTGTTTTACTCACTGTTCTGGATGCTGGCAAGCTCATGATCAAGGTTCCAGAATCTGACAAGGTCCTTCTTGATGCATTACTCAATGTTAGAAGGCAGAGAGCACAATACAAAACATAGGAGTCAAGTCTTCAGTCACAACTCCTGGATGTGCCTAATCTCAGAAGCTAAGCGTGGGTGGGCCTGGTTATACTTGGGTAGGAGAAAAAGGTGACCAAATTTGTCCATTCATGTGAGAAATCAACTCCCAAGATAACAGCAATAATCCATCCATGAGGCGGGAACTGCCATGACCCAAACATCAACCAAGGTATCCTTCTCTCAATGTCCATGCATTGGGGATCAAGTTTTCATGGGCTCTGGGGGCATGTTCAACCCTGCCAGTACCTTTCTTGGACTGGGTTGGTTAATAACAAGTCAACAACTACAGCTTATTTGCCTTCATCACCTAACATCCATCTTCCTTCAACACCTTCAAGCACTTCACAGGTGGACACAGGGCCCACTTTGATATCAGTCAGTGCAAAAGTGAATTCTTCCCTTTATCAGTTGCAATGATGAATTTCTTAAATTTTAATGTGATGCATTTAGGGTTTCAGAGTTGGTCTGATTTTGGTCTCACTAAATCAATAGACTGCCACAGAATCCATGTGACCCACTATACCATTTACATACAACTAATATTTTTAAAAGCGCTTTTCTCTATTGATATGTCATGTAGCTCTTTTCCTCTGAAAGATGTTTTTGCTTGACGCTTTACTTTCTAGTCACTGGAAAATTGTGACAAAGGTTTCTTTTCCTTCAGTTTAATTCATGCAATTGTAAAATTTGCCTTAAGATTAAAAGCATTCCTTAAAATATATCACTGCTGCTGAGTGTGGTGTTGCATGTTTTCAAGCACAGTCCTTGAGAAGCAGAGGCAGGTGATCCCTGAGTTTGAGGCCACCCTGTTAGCTGTATAGCAAGTTCCAGGCCAGGGCTACATAGTAAGACCCACCTCAAAACAGCAACAGCAAAAATGTCACTGCCACAAGCCACAGAGTAAGCACAGTCTTCCAAATTATTAGGACACTTCAGATGTAGTCTTCACCTTCCATCCCATTGAACTCCAAAGTACACAAAGCGTTTGCCCCTAAGATTAGAGACAGAACTGAAATAGGATCTAAAAGTCATTCCCCACCTACCCCATCTCATTTTGCAATAGGTAAGTCCAATTCCCTTTTGCATTTAGAAAATAAATCTTAGACCATGTATGCTTCCGAGCATAATTCCTATACAAATTCGGAAAGGCAACTCTTGTATTCTCAAAAGAGAGAAAAAGGAAAAAGAAAGGTAACACCAAGTTCATACGGCAGCTTGAAACGTGATAAATCCACCAGGCCACAGTGATTCCTGCCTAAACTAACAATTCATTTATGGCCACAGTTCACTGCCGTTGTCATCACTTTCATGCCTCTAATTACCTTCCATCTGTTTTATGTTTGAAGTTTACAACACTTGCCCACTTTGGCTACACTAGTTTACATCTAACACCAAACACATGTTTATGTTTACCACATACCAGTTCTGCATTCTTGGACTTAAAATTATATCAATTTATAATCCCATTAATGGAAAACTTATGAGAAGGATCCGGCCCCTTTAATAAAATGAGAAAGAGCAACCATTTGGATGCTGTTAAGAATGAGCCGTACCGAAGGCTAAATGCTTCAGTTAGATACACCCTGCTCAGATAAGTGGGCCCCAGGAACTGCCGTCTTGGCTGCTAAGAACAGACCATTGCTTGCAGTTCATTTTCTGGGACTCCATGTGGAGGTCTGTGTCTTCATTGGAAAAATGATGAGTGATCAAAGAGACTATGAGTATGCTTTGCTCAAAGACATATCAAATTTGGGGCTGAGGGTGTAGCTCCATGGTAACACATGTGGCTTAGTATGTATTAAGCCCCAAGTTCAAGTTCAATCCCCAGCACACCCATGTGTTTTCTCAACAACATACACACACACACACACACACACACACACACACACACACACACACACACACACAGATTTTTAATTGGGCTCTTGAAACTTGCCATTTAAAAAATGTATTTCTATCTATGTGTGTACATATTTGATTCAGAGAATGGGGCAGACATGTGTATACCATGGTACACAAGGAGAAGACCCGAGGACAACTTTAGGTGTGTCCTCATCTTCCACCTGGTTTGACACAGGGTCTCTCTTGTTCTTCACTGCTGTAACACCGGACTGTCTGGTCTGTGAGCTCCCAGCAGTTCTCCAGTCCATCTCCCATTCCAGATAGGGGTGCACTAGGATTACAAACACAGGGATGCTACTGACTCTAGCTTTTATATGGGTGCTAGAGATCTGAACACAGATCATTAGGCTTTAGAGGCAAATGCTTCTCTCAGTGAGCTGTTTCCCTAGTCCTGAACTTAACACTTTTTAGGGCAGGTTTCTAGATGAAACAAGTTTCAATTTCAAGAATGAAAGAGGGTGTATCCTCAGAGGGCAACAGCTTCTCCATATATAGCTCTCTAGCGTGGGCCAGATACATATTTGGACATCTATATCTACCGTTGATCAGTTTCCAAAGAAAACCACAGATAAGAACATCGTTTGGATCTTGAGCTGTTTCTGAAGGATTTCAGCTCTATAAAAAAAAAAAAAAAAAAAAAAAAAAAAAAAGACTAAGCATGGTTCCACAACTTCCTTCCAAATAAAAGAAAGATTATCCCTTCCCTCCTATGCCACTTCTACCCTTTTGGTTAAAAAGCATACAGACTCTTGGTCATTTTTATAGTCTTCCTAGCCCCTTTCCCCATCTTCCCTCTCTGCCCTCATAATTATGTGGCCTTCATTCTATTCCTCTGAGGACTCTAGTTAACAACAGCTCTCAGATGGTAGTACAATGGCCAAAGAGATGCCCGTGCCTCTCCTGAGGGTAGGTGCTACTCACAGAGTCCAGAAACCCCTGATGAGTTGCTGGGTTCTGTAGGGAAGAGTGACGTCTGCAAGTCAGGATGGCTGAGTGGTCTAAGGATGAGGGGTTCGAGTCCTTATCCCTTCAGATTTGTTTGCTCCAATCATGGCCCTTTCCTCCTGCCTCTTTCAAGGATGCTTTCTACCAGTTCCTCAGCAATGTGTAACTCTTCCTCTGTCTGTAAAATGGCAAAATGCCCAGCACTTCCTGAGGCAGGTTTGAGGAATATAGCCCCAATTTGGCTTTACAACCAAGCCTCAAAGAGACTCAACTGCAGGGAAACTCTGGTGGACTTACTCCTTTATGTCTGCACAATTCAAAGGCTGTTGGCCTGATGACATGACTGGTTACTTTGCACCCAAATGTGATTCATACTCATCACATCTTAACTTACTTGTTCCAGAGAGCCTTGGCCTTGGCCAGCATGAGACATACCAGAGACAATCTTACAGTCTGACCACAGCAAATTGAGTTCATTAACAACTTGGTTTGTGGACTCTGCACTGTCAGATTCTTACACACTGGATGTACCAAGAATTGTGAGAGCATCCATTAAAACACTGGCCATTTCATGGGCCCGGTTGGCTTCTGATGGCATTAAAATAACAGATGTGGTCAAGTGGTCCTGGTTATGTAACATAAACTTGAACTTGCAAGTATTTCAGCTTGGTGCCTGGAGTCCACGTCCTCAAAAGTCATAGACTTAGGTTCCAATTCTCTCTTAAGTATCACCTTCTTTTGTTGTTGTTTTCAAGACAGGGTTTCTCTGAGTAGCCCTGCCTGTCTTGGAACTCGCTCTGTAGCCCAGACTGGCCTCAAACTCACAGAGATCCACCTGCCTCTGCTTCCCGAGTGCCATGATCAAAGGTGTGCAAAGCCACCACCCAGCAAGCATCACATTCTTATGGTGGTGGTGTTTAGAGTCAGACAAAAGACAGACTTCGTTGGTGGCACTGTCATATGCTCTTTGCAGGTGCTTGAGCATTTGGGCCCTTCTACTGTGTCCAATACTGACATGTGTGTCAAGAAAAACAACAAACAACTGTTCCAAGTACATAATGTCGTATTGATCTTTGTTCCCATGAGCATCCACTGCCAACCTCCCGGTGCCCTGTACAGAGATACATCTTATTTTTCTGCTTGACAATGACCATGCAATGACATCTCTATGTTCCTTTGCTCTTTGTCTTCCTTTTCTATTTGAAATAGTTTTTCTTCAGAAAATTCCTTTCTCTCTTAACTTTTGCTATCTATTAACTTGGTTGCACTTTAAGAAGTTTTTTATCTCATGTTACTTATTTCCACTTATTCTTGAAACAGCAAATGGGTCACTTCCTGATCTCTGGGGGAACTGCAAGAGCAATCTCTGAAGGACCACACCCTCATGACTGGTCAGCACTGTGTCTCTGTAGCAGTCCTTCTGTGAGGCTTATAAGTATGTCAGACTCTCCAAGGTTTTGCCTCCTTAAACGACAGTGGCAGGGACCTTTCTGCCTTGGAGGCTAGGCTAAGGATTAGCAGGACTAGGAAGAGATAGTGGAGGGTGACAGAGACACATGTCAACACAAATGGCTCCAGATGTCAGTCACGTGAGTATTACAATGGAAGAAGTGATAAGGACAGGCTCCTATTCACATGAGTCCTGCTTTGCCAGTCAAGAGAGAGGTTTTGCCTTCTTGGGAAGTCTGTTTACACAGCCTGTTTTGACATTGCCTCAATTGGAACCTGTATTTCATGAACAAAACAAACAGTTCATGAACTTGAACACTCTGAGGTGAAGGGACTCTGTTAGGTAGAGGTTTGATGGCTCTCACCAGAGGCCACAAGGTTATCTCCATCTAGAAGTGGAGTGCCACACCTCCACAGTGCACCCTCCTCCTGCTTACTCCCAAGGACTGGTTTCCAGGATCCACTCCTGGGTGCTGCCTTTTGCTATCTTCTTCCCAGAATCCTCACTGGGCCGCCAAAGGGTTGACAAGACACCTCCAGCCTCAGGACCAACTGCCTCTGCCTGCAGAGTCTTTTCGCTTAACAGGAAACTCGATCCTCAAAACCAGTAACTAAGCCGGTGTTTACTGGAACTCCAGGGGCAATGTGGCACAGTAGCAAGCTAATGTCAGCACCAGACAGGTCCCAGAGACGCTTAAAACTACCAGCTGGGTGACTGACTGTGGTTAATATCCGAGTTCTTTGTTTCTGAAGTAACTGGCTACACCAGAAGGGGGATCATGTAGAAACAGAGGCCAGCCAGGTTCCAGTACATAGAGGGTCCTTCATTCACAGCAGCTGATGATGTAGGGTGTCTCCCAAGGTCACAGAGCTGGAGAATGCTGGATCCTACAGGGAGTCTGCCCCCACACATAGGCTTCTGTTAGTGGAGAGGGACAGCAAACTATCCTGCAAACTAAATCCACTAACGCTCAGGACTCCCAGTCGGTTCAGACCGCTAGGACAGATGGGGTTTCTGGATTAGTAATTTATAAACAACAGAAGTATGCTACTCACAGTCTGGAGTAGTCCATGATTAAGTGATCTCAGGTTCTCTGTCCATCACATGGATGATGTCAGGTCCCAAAGAAAACCCAGAATGTGGTTAACTGTGGTGTCTATTAGCACAACAAAATGTTTGCTTGGCCTCTAGGGTCTCTCAGCTTCTCTGGCTCATACATACGTGTTACAGATTCCTGGCTCTTCTCAGCACTTCTCACCCTGTCCCCTACCCTAAACCTCAGCAGCCCAGGGATTTCAATTCCCTTCCCCCAGCTTCTCTTTCTTTTATAAACCTGCCATTTTGGCTACAAACTCTCTTGGTTCTTTCTCTCTCTTGGTCCTCCTGGCCTCCTCTTGTCTCTCTCTCTCTCTCTTTTCTTCCTCCCTTACTCTTCTCCTCTCTTGGCCCTGTTTAGTCTGGAACCTTCCAGATTCCTCTAGCCATATTCTTCCTCATATCTATAATAAAAACCTTCTCCTCAACCATACCTTGGAGCAGTCATGTCCTCATTTTCATTCAGATGGAACCTCCCATGTGTCTGCAAATAAAAGCAGAGATAACACCCTCCCCCGTTTTCTTTGGTTTTGGTTGTTTGGGGGGCAATTCTCCCCCCCTCCGTGTGTGTGTGTGTGTGTGTGTGTGTGTGTGTGTGTGTGTGTGTGTGTGCGCACGCGCGCACGCGCGCGCAGGTACACGTGTGCGTGTGTGTGCACATACATGTGTCTGTGTATAAAAAAAAATAAGAAAAGCCAAATATCAAGCTTCTTGGGGGGGGCGCAGATTTCAAGACAGGGTCTTCTGTGTAACAGCCCTGGCTGTCCTACAACTCTATATAGACCAGACTGGCCTCGGACTCAGAGTTGGCCTGCTTCTGCCTCCCAAGTGCTGGGATGAAAGGCAGACACCACCACCTGGCAAATATCTAGCCTTTAAAAGTGATTTTCTCTGTGTAATAATATCTCTGGGGGCTGTAATTACACCTCTTACTGATTTTTATACTTTTATTCAAATGCTCAGCTAAGGAAAACAATAGTTGCAGCTCTTTTACACATGCCACGCAAGGGCTCTACTACTGAACTGCCTGCCCTGCCATTTAAAGTAATCTTTACCACAACCCCTATCAAGATTTCAGCTCCTAACAAGTTTCCCAGGAAGGCCTTACTCATTTTCTTTAATCTCTGTGTGTGAGTGTTCGATGATGCTAGGGATGAACCCAAGACTTTGAGCATGTCAGGAAAGCCCTCTAGGCTGCTTGCTCAGTCCCATTCTGGGACTGTTAATGACCAAAATGGACTTATGCTCTAGAACTGTGCTCTGGAAACAGGAAAGGCAGGACCAGGAGAGAGCAGGGTGTCCTCCAAGGCAAAGAACTGCAACTCTGGGTGCTGCAGGTTGGCCAAGGAAACCCTTGTGGGCATGGAGTTTCCAGGACTCTTGGAAGTGAAGCATGTTTGGGCTTGGTCTGTGTATGTGGTCCTTTGCTTCCAACAGGGCCTCTTTCAAAACAAGGTGCAAGGCCCGGCCCTTCTTTCTAACAATCTTTCCTGGTGATCCTATCCCTTGCAATTTGCGTTGTCCTCTTATCGAGGCCTTCCCTCCTCAGCTTGAGCAGAGGCCAGATGGAGGACATGTGGCCTGGCTAAAGGACAGAACTTCCCAAGCCTGAACTCACTCAGCCAATCTTGAAGAAATGTGTGTGAAGGTAGGTAGGAGTGCCCTTAGCCACTTTTTGTCTGGAATATAGAGAAGTTATACTGAGCCACAGGTCTCTGGATCCTTTGATTTCATAGCTGTTGTACCTTGAATCTACATATCCCACATAGGCTTTTTTTGAACTCTTGTTCTCTATTAATTGTGCTATTTTGGGAAGTTGTAGAATCTTTTGGGATGGGGCCTAGCTGGCAGGCATGAGTCTTGTGGACCTCTGAAGATTATACCTTCCCTCTGACTCCTGTCTCTCTCATTCTTTTCCCTGGTTCACCCTGGTTCACAGCTTCTACCACAGGCTCCCACTGTCATGAACTGAGCTGTTGCACCATGCCTCCTCACCGTGGTGCCGTGTCAGAACAACACCAGTGAAACCATGAGTTTAAAATGGACCTTTCTGCCAGGTGATGATGGCACATGCCTTTAGTCCCAGCACTCAGGAGTCAGAAGCAGGCAGATCTCTGAGTTCAAGGCTATCCTGGTCTACAGATAGCAAGTTCTCAGACAGTCAGGGCTACACAGAGAAACCCTGTCTCAAACAACCATAAAAAAAGGTACTTTTTTTTTTTTACATTGTTTGAGTTTGGTAAGAGAATCACAGCAACACAAAAAGTAGTAAATAGAATACCAAAAACACCAAAACACCAAACAATGAAATTAAAAAGTGGGGTGCAAACTAAATAGAGAATTCTCAACAGAGGAATCTAAAATGGGTGGAAGACACTTAAGAAATTGCTCAACATCCTTAGCCATCGGGGAAATGCAACTCAAAACAACTCTGAGATACCATCTTACACCAGCCAGAATGGTGAAAATCAAAAACACCAATGACAGTCTATGCTGGAGAGGATGTGGAGAAAGAGGAACACTCCCTCCATTGCTGGTGGGAGTGCAAACTTGTACAATCACTTTGGAAATCAGTATGGTGATTCCTCAAGAAAATGGGAATCAGTCTACCTCAAGATCCAGCAATTCCTCTCTTGGGCATATACCCAAAGAATGCACATTCATACAATAAGGACATATGTTCAACTATGTTCATAGCAGCGTTGTGTGTAATAGTCAGAACATGGAAGCAACCTAGATGCCTCTCAACTGAAGAATGGATAGAGAAAATGTGGTATATTTACACAATGAAATACTACTCAGCAGAAAAAAAAAACAAACAAACAATGGAATCTTGAAATTTGCAGGCAAATGGATGGAACTAGAAGAAACCATCCTGAGTGAGGTAACCCAGTCAGAAAAAGACAAACATGGTATGTACTCACTCATATATGGCTTTTAGACATAGAGCAAAGGAGTACCAGCCTACAATGCACACTGCCAGAGGAGCTAGGAAACAAGGAGGACCCCAAGAGAAGATTGCATGGTCCCTCGAAGAAGGGAAGGGGGACAAGAACCCCTGAGCAAATTGGGAGCACAGGGGGAAAGAGGAAGGAGGTGGGAAGGGGAGAGGGGAGAAGGGGAGAAGAGAACAGGAGGACTGAGACAGGGAAGGAATAGAGGAGGGCAAGAAAGGAGATGCCTTGATAGAGGGAGACAGTACAGGTTTGGAGAGAGGTCTGGCACAGGGGAAATGTCAGGAGATCCACAGGGATGACCCCAACTAAAAATCTAGGCAGTGGTGGAGAGGCTGCCTTTGATGCCCTTCCCTATAATGATATTGATGATTACCTTGGTCACCATTCTTAGAGCCTTCATCCATCCAGTAGTGGTTCAAAGCAGAAACAGGCACCCACAGCTAAAGCCATACTCCTGGAATCCAGTTGTGGAGAGGGAGGAGGGATGAGCAAAGGAGCCAAGACAGTGCTGGAGAAACCCACAGAAACAGTTGACCTGACCTAGTGAGAACACAGAGAACCTAGTCATGAAGCTGGGGAAACAGCATTGGACCAAACCAAGCCCTCTGAATGTGGGTGCCAGCTAGGAGGCCAAGACAGTCTGTGGGACCTCTAACAGTGGAGCCAATGTTTATCCCTAGAGCACAAATGGACTTTGGGAGCCCATTCCCTATGGAGGGAAATTATTGCAGCCCAGATACAGCAAGGAAGGCCTAGGCCCTCCCCCAAATGATGTGACAGACTTTGACAGTCCTGTGAAGGGCCTCACTCTCCCTGGGGAGGGGGGGGGCTGGGTTGGGGGGTTGGTAGGGAGCATGGGAGGATGAGAGGGCGAGGGAATGAAGGGATGGATATGTAAATAAGAGTGCTTCTAAAATAAAAAAATAATAATCTGCAAAAAAAAAACTAGTTAAAGAATTTTGTGAGAGTTTTCACAGGATATGAAAATGAAAGGAAAGAGGGAGGGTTTAGGCAGGAGAGGGCTAGGAAATTGGGAAGAGAAGACGCTGGGGCACTGTCAACCAAAGCCTAGCAGGTACAAATGTGGCACACACCTTTAATCTCAGCACTCGAGAGGAAGAGGCAGGTGAATCGCTGCGAGTTTGAGGCCAGCCTGGTCTACAAAGAGAGTTCCAGGACAGCCAGGGCTGTTACACAGAGAAGCCCTGTCTCAAAAACAAAAACAAAAAAATTCTGCTGTATACACAGAGAAAGAGAGATATGCCCATAGACAAACACACAACTTTTTAGTTTAGTTTTTTGTTTTGTACATAGATGATAGGTAGGTAGGTAGGTAGGTAGGTAGGTAGGTAGATAGATAGATCCTTGCTATGTAGCCAAGGCTACCCTACAACCCTCAACTCTACCTTCTAGTGTTAGATTTTCAACACCATGCCCAGATCTAGAAGAAATTTGATTTTACTCAAAATTCTTCTTTAAAAAAAAAGAAATTCCACCTAGCTCAATGGTTCTCAACCTGTGGGTCTCGACCCCCTGGGGATAAAATTATCCTTTCACAGGGCCACCCAAGAGCATCCTGCATATCACATACTTACATTATGATTCATAACAGTAGCAAAATTAAAGTTATGATGTAGCAGTAAACTAATTTTATGGTTGGGGGTCACCACAACATGAAGAACTGCATTAAAGGGTCACAGCATTAGGAAGCTGGGCTAGCTGAACTTGGTGTGCAGCAAACTGGGTTATAGAGCAAAGTCAAAGCTAACATGGGCTTCATGAAGACCCGCTCCAAAAATTCCCAAATAAACAAATTAAAGCCATACCGCTGCAGGTCCAGCTCCACCACAGGCAAGTACTTAGCCAGCACCACGCTCAGATTCAATGTCTAGCAGTATAAATAAGTAAATATCAGGTAATGGGCTGGAGCGTAACTCAGTAGTGGATGACGAGCTTAACCTAGGCAGAACTTTGAATTGGATCTTTAGCACTACAAAGACTCAACTAGTAAGTGAGATTTGACACCATAAAAGGAAAGAAGGAATGATGTATCTTTAAACATTAGCCATTTAAAATGAATAAATGAAGGATGAGGGCACAGTTCAGTTGACAGAGTGCTTGCCTGGCACGCAGGAAGCCCTGGGTTTCACCCCCAGCACCACATAAACCAGATGTGGTGGTGCATGCCTGTATTCTTTCACTAGGTAGGCAGCAGGATCAGATGTTCAAAGTCAATTTTTGCTATATAGCAGGTTCGAGGCCAGCCTAGGATACAGGAGACCCTGTCTATAAACAAAACTAAACAAGTCTGAACAAATGTCAGTCTGGGAAAACTCACTTCTGCTTTGAATTTTCTCTTTAGTTGGGAGTGGTGGGGCCCTCTAGCCCAGGGTGACCTCTTCCAGCCCTGTATCCTAGAGGGGGAATGGGGACAAAGTAGAACTTTGGGACTGGGTGAGGGCAGTTCCTTCAGCACCAGGGAGCATAGATTGAAAGTCAGGGAACTTTCAGGCACATATTAACATAAGTTTTGCAATCCAGTGAGACTTTAAGAGGAAGGATTTCAAAGCCCATGTGTTTGCCTTGGGGGACCCAGGGCCAGAGCAAAGCTTGGTGCTGATAGGCTCACAGTAATATAGCATATTCATGAGGCAATAATGGGGGACGGACGAATCTGTGTTTACTGCGGAGGTTGCCATGGCCTCTCATTTACACAGCTTTTAGGAACGTTCCTTCATATACCCCCAGCTGGATGGGCTTCTCCAAAGCCATTCCCCAGACTGAGTAATTGTTCATTATGTCTTCAGGGGCATGTTCCATTTGCAGTCACAAATCCCCATGAAAATTTGTAGGAAAATAACCCCGTGCTTTCATTACATCTAAAACGTGATCACCCGATTCTGAAACATAAAGAGTGCTTCCATTTTAAAGGTGAGCTGCAGAGCTAAATTGAGAGTTGACTTAATCCCATGTTTATGGGGTGATTAATGTCCCAAGTAACCAGGCTGGTTGGCAAGTTAATGCCTTTTCCCTTTAACCAAGTGCACAGGGCTTCTTGCCTTTTATCACAGAGTACATCGCTGCCACTGAATTCCAACCGAGTAAGAACTCAAAGCTACTGCCTGAACTTCCCTTTGTACCCAGTGAACCCAGAGTCCTTGACTCACCAAGATTCCTACCAGAATGAGTTTCAGTGATTCAGGGGGAGGGGAGGTAAAATAAATTAGCAGTGATGAGTACTTAGAACAGGGATGATTTTCCTAAGCATGTTGACTAAGGGAGTCTATGTGTGGTAGTGTGACTTACCTTGACAGGACACATGACAGGTGTTTTAGCTTCATTTCTGTTGCTATGACAATACATCCTGACAAATACATATATTTAAGGGGCAAAGTGTCACTCCACTTACTCTTCCAGACTACAGTCTGTCACTGTAGGGAAGTTCAGGTAGGAACTGGAAGCAGTTAGTCACAAGAACAGCCAAGAGAGAGAGAGAGAGAGAGAGAGAGAGAGAGAGAGAGAGAGAGAGAGAGAGAGAGAGAGAGAGAATGCAGGCTGCTTACTGTTCCTGTAGGACCCAACCCCAGGCTGGCTTTTCCTACATCAGCTAATCAAGATGCTTTCCCACAGGGATGCCCAGAGGCTAACTTGATCCAGACAACCCCTCACTGAGACTCTCTTACCTGGTGATTCTATTGTGTCAAGTTGATGATCAAAACAAACCATCACACAGCCCAGCCTCAGCAGTAGCAGTGAAAGCAGTAAGCACTTGCTGAGAGTTAGTCCCTTGGAATCCCGCCAGGTGATTCCAACCGTTTTCTTCCGATTATCCTAAGACAGTGATGTGAAACCATGAGATTCAGCAACTGCCCCAAACAGTAGATCTAGATCTTCCCAACTTACAGCTACCAGTTCCCCAACCCCCTGGGTGGCCTCTCTGATCATATATAGTCTGCCATTTACAGAGGTTTAGCTCACATTTTGGTCTGCAGTCAAGTATAGACAGGTTCCAGTCCTTCTTCAAAGGTGTGCTTGTGGGAGTGGGGGCAGAGGAAGGGGTGTCTTACCTCGAGGAACAGCTGCAGTCCAGCCATCAGCCAACAGGTGGGAGAAATGAAGGCGTGAGAGGGCAGCTCTTGGGCCAAACAGCCCTGGCCTGGACCTGGAGCACAGATGCAGGAGAGTCTCAGTAAGGGAAAACCACTCCCTTCCACTCAGGGGAATGAAGGAACATGGCCAAAGGATGGCTCCTTGGGAAGGCGAACCAGCCCTACAAATACAGGCTCACCTTAAGCCATGCTCAGTGAATAAAAATTAAAGGTGGAATCATTATCCCTCTAATGAGACACTATACTTTTTTTTCCAAAATTCCTGGCCTCTAACACAGTCTGCATGAGCTGTAGAGAGCCTCAGCTGGGTCTGTCCACCTTTCTGAGTCCAGACTCAGGAAAGTGTGCCTATGTCTTCCTCTTTCTCTCTTTCTGGTGCTGAGTGGGGTCTCAGCGCACGTGAACTTCACCTAGAACTGCCTTACTCTTTTTCTACAGTTCCCTTCCCACCATGCAAATACCTGCAACCCTAGGCCTGATCTCCGCGCTAGCTTAGCTCAAGGCTCCCCCCCCATTTTCCTCCTCCACGCAGATACCAGGATTTACACCTCACCCACCCTAGAGTTTTTGTTTTGAATCTATTCTTAAATTCTTTTATTAATAAGACTAAGAAATAAACCCATGCCAGGAGAGTAAGCCCACCCCTGGAACTTCCTAAAGCACCAGGATCCATAGGCTGGATGACCCAGAGACCTAGGATATAACCAAACACAGCTGAAGGGGAGAAAATGTCAATGAAATGATTCCTGATGATGACATACTACTATACTTATAGATTGGTGACTACCCCAATTTTCACCTGAGGGGCTTCATCCAGCAACTGATGGAAACAGATGCAGAGACAAACCAAACATTAGGTGGAGCTCAGGGAATCCTGTAGAAGATGGGAAGGAAGAATTGCAGGATCCAGATGGGTCAAGGACATCATAAGAAAACTCACAGAAAAAAAAAAAAAGAAAAAAGAAAAGAAACTCACAGAATCAACTAACCTGGGTTCATAGTGCCTCACAGAGACTGAACTGACAACCAGGGAGCCTGCATGGGACTGACCTAGGCCCTCTGCATATATGTTAAAGTTGTGTAGCTTGGTCCTCTTGTGGGACTCCTAGCAGTGGGAACAGAGGCTATCTCTGAATCTTTTACTGGCTTTTGGGACCCTACTCCTCATATTACGAGGTTGCCTTGCCCAGGCTTAATACATAGGGAGGTGTTTAGTCTCACTGCAGCTTGACATGCCATGTCAAGAAATGGAGGAGGAGTGGATTAGTGCAGAGAGAACAGAGCAGGGTTGGGGGAGGGACTAGGAGGGAAGGAGGGAGGGGAAACTTCAGCCGGGACATAAAACTAATTAATGAACTAAAAAAATTAATAAGACTAAGAAAGTCAAGAGAGGACTCCTATTCCTCAGGTATCATAAGACAACCAGGAAAAGACTCCCCAAACACTTCTCCTGACACTTAGAAATCTAACTTTGCGCTGGGCCAGGGTTTGGATCACTGTCACCTTCCATTTCCATTTCAACTGGTTGTTTTAGAACTATGACCAGGCCTGGAGACAGGGCTCACAGGTAAGAGCACTTGCTGCTCTCGTAGAGGACCAGAGTTCTAGACCCAGCACCCACAATGCGGCTCACAACCACCTGTATCTCCAGGTCCAAGGGATCTGACACCTTCTTCGGGTTTCCATTGGCTTGTGCACAGTGCACACATATGCTCTCACACACACATATACATTAAATAAAAATAATGTTTTAAAAAAAAAAGGTATGGGCAGAGTTAGCGTACCCATCAGGGCATCACAAAACTAAGGCCCGTCTAACACATAGAGAGACCCTGTCTCTAAAAACCAGAACTATGACTAAGCCTAGACTTGTAGCTCAGTGGTGAAGTACTTGCCTAGCATGTATGAGGCCCTGGGGTTCCATCCCCAGCTCTCTCTCTCTCTCTCTTCTCTCTCTCTCTCTCTCTCTCTCTCTCTCACACACACACACACACACACACACACACACACACACACACACACACACGTAAATTCCCAGGCACATGCATACTATTGATCCATTGTATTTAGTACTTATCATGTACCAGGCATGGTTCCTTGAGAACCATTTAATCTGCATAGCCATCCTTTGAAATAGGTGCATGATACAGACAATGAAATCAAGGCTCAGAGAAGTGAGTTGAGGCACACAGGTAGAAGGGGACAGTGGAGGCCCACAGGAAACATAATTAAGTTCCAGTCAAACAATTCCACTAAGTAGCTGTGTGACCTTAGGTCTATCCAAAAAGGTCTAAAATCTCTGGCAGTGCCTCGTTCTATAATAGGATGAAATTAAGGTCCTTTGGGAATGTCTCAATCTCCCCTGTGGCCTGGAACCTAATTCATGGTTATGGTGGGTGAGAATCTGATCTTCCTGTGGCAAAGCCCTGTGGAATCCCAGGCATGACGTGCATTCTATAAACGCTCACTTGTTGCTGTGTTACCATGCATTAATGAGAAACATCACACTCATTTCCCCCAGTCTCTTCTGGGATCTGTCTGCGTCCCTGGATTCCTTTTCACTCACCATTTAGATAATAGCGGGAGAACACTTCATTACACTACAGGGAGGCATCTGGCTTTGCTCTGCTCTCTCAAATCACTCCACCCTGGCAGATCCAGGCAGTGAGGGTTCAGTTCACAAATAATGCTTTTTTTTTTTTTTTCAGTCCTAGGCCTGAAAAATGGAAGAGCATAGCTTTATGGCCTTACAGTTCACAGTTAAATGTCTTATAGCATGTCTCCATCACTGCTGAGAAAGAAGCCCAGGTCCTCCGTGCTAAGCAAATCTCTACCACAATGCTCTGCCCCTAGCTATTTATCTTCCATTTAGGCATTCTTTGTCTCTTTTTGTGGGCGGCTTCTCTGCTAGAAGATTTGTAGCTTTTAAAGTTAATGTGAGCCAGCAAGGCATAGCAAGTCATACCTGTAGAGTCTGAACTTAAGAGGCTCAGGCAGAGGAATCAAAAGTTCAAGCCTGAGCAAGTAGTGGTGCAGGCCTTTAATCCAAGACAGTGGCAGGCGGATCTTTGAGTTTAAAGCTGGCCTGGTCTACAGAGTGAGTTCAAGGCCAGCCAGGGCTACACAGAGAAACTCTCTCGGTGGTGGTGGGGTGGGAGGAGTCTGAGTTCTGTCTGGGCTGTGGATGAATTCAAGGCCGGCCTGGTATGCCCAATGAGATTCTTGGCTCACAAAATAGGAAAAAATAAGGGTGAGCAGGAAGGAGGACACAGGGAGGGAAGGGTGAGCTACAATGAAAGCAGCTCACACGTTGATGGGGCTGTAGTTCAGTGCTGATGCATGGTCTTGGATGCATAAAATCTTGGGTTCCATCCTCAGTGCCCATCTTAAACCATGAGGCATTTATTCATCTGTTAGGATCCATCTTATGCTCAAATTGTGTTTGTTTGCTTTCTCTCTTTCTCTCTCTCTTTCTTTCATTCTTTCTTTCTTTCTTTCTTTCTTTCTTTCTTGAAACAAAATCTTTTGCAACCTAGGGTGATCTCAAACTTGCTATGTAGTTGAAGATGACCTTAACAAAGACTTCATGGGCCAGGCGGTGGTGGCGCACACCTTTAGTCCCAGCACTCGGGAGGCAGAGGCAGGTGGATCTCTGTGAGTTCAAGACCAGCCTGGTCTACAAGAGCTAGTTCCAGGACAGCCTCCAAAGCCACAGAGAAACCCTGTCTCGAAAAACAAAACAAAAGAAAACAAACAAACAAACAAATAAAAAAAAAAAAACCAAAGACTTCATGGTAGCTTAGTCCTCTTGCCCACCTGCCCACCCTCATTTTTTCCTGTGAGGCAGAGTCTCATTGGGCATACCAGGCTGGCCTTGAATTCACTCCACAGCCCAGACTGAACGCAAACCTTTTTGAGTCCCAAGGCCCCAGCACAAACCAGTCAGAACCATAAGACCACTGATGTCTGAAGCTGTGCTCAAGAAAGCCAACTCAAACTTGGAAGAGAGGTTGGACCATGGCGTGGAGAAAAATGACCACAGAACTCCACCCAACATCTTCAAAGCCAGTCTTCTTTGACAGTGTCAATAAATTCACAAAGTAGTTTAAAGTATGTGGGGGAGGGGTGGTCGAAGTAGGAAGGCGGCAAGTTTGCGAAGGAGGAGGCTGGGCGTGGGTGGAGTTCAGTGGTAGAGTATGTGCCTAGCATACACAATGCATGGTGGGGGGCGGGGGAAGAAAAGAAAATGTTTCAGTGTTTTCAACGTTTCAATGTGCTGGACATTTTTAGATGGTGGTGCTGTGATACAAACCATTTGTGTAACAATGAGCAGATTTGAAGCACACTGTGTTCTATGTCATTGCTCGTTCTGACTCTCTCTGTCTCTCTGTCTCTGTCTCTGTCTCTGTCTGTCTGTCTCTCCTCTCTCTCTCTCTCTCTCTGTGTGTGTGTGTGTGTGTGTGTGTGTGTGGTTGCATGAGCATGTGTGTTTAAAGACAGAATTTCACTATGCAACCTAGGCTGGCCTCAAAACCTTGGGCTCAATTGATTCTCCCATCCTAGCCTACTGTTAATATGGAACTACAGACACACCACCATGCTACTTGTGATAGGCTTGGTGAGAACAAGGTCCCTCTGTGTGCATCCAGTAGCCATTAGAATCTGGAATTTACTTTGCATTCATGACTTAGAAAGTGTCCACAGCCAAGCATACCCTCAACCTGCCAACAGTACCCAAGAGTCGATAAGCCTCAGAGTGAAGAGAGTGGTGAGTTCCCTCTGAAGAAATGGAAGTCTGAACCCACACCCAGCTTAGCCCCTGCTGACTTTTCTCTTCCTGCAGCCAAATCAGTCCTGAACTGATGGAACAGGATAACAGTGAGGACATCTCAAATCAGACCAACAGCCTCAGTCCTCCAGAATTCTGGCCTTTTTTCTCAAAGGGCATCTGGGCTGCTGTGCTGGCAAATCTTTATAACCAACTCCACTGTGTCTAGAATCTCCTAGAGAACACACCTATGGTGTATCTGTGAGGCTCCTAGACAGTATTGACTGACCAGGGAAGATCAATCCGGAACTTGAGTGCCACTACCCCTGACTGAATAAAAGAGTCTTGAAAACAGAGAAAGCCGGCAGAGTGCTGGCATGTCCTTTTCTCACTTCCTTACCTGCCACAATCTGAACTATCCTTCTGCAGTAGTCAATTTTAATTGTCAACTAAACAGAATCACAAGTCACCTGGGGAGAGTCTCAGTGAGAGACTGTCTAGATCAGGCTGTCCTGTGACCACCCCTATGAGAGATCTTCTTTTTGTTTGTTTGTTTTTTGTTTTTTTGGGTGGGTTTTTTTGTTTTTTTGTTTTCCGAGACAGGGTTTCTCTGTGGCATTGGAGGCTGTCCTGGAACTAGCTCTTGTAGACCAGGGTAGTGTTGAACTCACAGAGATCCGCCTGCTTCTGCCTCCTGAGTGCTGGGATTAAAGGTGTGTGCCATACTACCATCATGCTGGTGGGTAGCAAGAGAGATCTTATTAATTGGATTAATGGAGATGGGAAGACACAGCCCACTGTGGGTGTTACTATTCCCTAGGTTTGGGTCCTGCACTATCTAAGAGTAGAGAGAGACTGATGAACAGTAAGCATACATGTGTTCATATTTCTGTGCTCTTGACTCTAGATGTGGTAGCTCTTCAAATTCTTGACTTGACTTCCCTAAGCTGTAACCTGGGATTTCTTAAATCAAATAAGTCCTTTTTCCCTTGAACTCATTTTTGTCAAAGTATTTTATCACAAAAAATAAAACTAAAATGTCCACCTTGCCTTCCCTGCCATGGTGGACTTAATGAAATAAACTGTGAGCCAAGATAAATATTTCCTCCTGTAAGATGTCTATGTCAGATAATTTGACCACAGTGGTGGAAAAGTAACTCATGCCCGATGCAGGCCTGCCTTCTCCCCAGCTGGGCCCATGATCCTGGCCTCCAAAACAAAGGAAAAGTGGCAGGCCCTGTGGGGATGAGGCTGTCACTCAGGAAGCTCTTTTTTTTTTTTTAGATTTATTTATTTTATTTTATGTATGTAAGATTTTTACTGGCATGTATGCATGTGTGCCACATGCATATCTGGTGCCCTCAAAAATCAGAAGAGGGCATTGAATTCCCTGGAAGTACAGTTTTAGGCATGATTTGTAAGCCAGCATGTGGATGCTGAGAACCCTACCCAGACCCTCTGTAAGAGTTGCAAACACTCTTAACTGCTGAGCCATCTCTCCAGCCTCTCAGGAAGTGTTGATATAACCTAGGAAGAACAAGCTTAGAGTTTGGGGTGGGATGGATGCAGCTAAAGATAAAAGAGAAGGAAATCGTTTTCCTCTGGCCAGTAAAGTTAATCAGAGAGGTCTTTATGACTGCATGAAAAATGATTTATTCTTTTCACCTTTAACTGTGTTTGTGACATGTACCTCCACTCCACCAAGCAAAAAAATCAAAGAAAGTCAACAGTACAAAGGAAACATCCAGGCTATGGGAACTCTTGGACCAGAGGATTGGGAAGTTGACACAAAACAACTTCACCTAAAAATAACTTCAAGGGAAAAGGAACTTATTTGGCTTAAAAAGCCCCAGGTTATGGTCCATCACTGCGGGGAAGCCAAGAGGATTGGAAATGGTATGTTAACTCCTTCCTTGTTGTGACAGAGAAACCTCATGAGCATATGTCCTCCAGATAAAAGACACAGTCCCAATAGCTCAGTTTTGGTTTGCCTCAGAAGTCTCTGCCTCTATTAGCTTTTTAAAACAGTGAGTAGCAGAGCCAGGTATGGTGCAACATGGCTGTAATTCCATAACTCAGAAGGATACTAGTTCTAGGCTAATAGAGCTTGTCTTTAAAGAGAGAGAGAAAAAGAAAGAGTATCATATGTGCTGGCTAGTTTTATGTCGCTTGACACAAGCTAGAGTCACTTAGGAAAAGAGACTCTCAACTGGAAAATGCTTCCACCAGAATGGTCTGTATGTAAGCATTTCCTTGATTGATGATTGATGTGGGAGGGTTCAGCTCACTATGGGTGGTGCCACCCCTGGGCTGGTGGTCCTGGGAGCTATAAGAAAGCAGACTGAGCAAGCCATGAGGAGTAAGACAGTAAGCAGCACCCCTCTATGGCTTCTGCTTCAGTTCCTGCCTCCAGGTTCCTACTTTGAGTTCCTGCTGTCACTTCCCTGGATGATGGACTGTGATATGGAATTGTAAGCAAAATAAACTCATCCTCCTCAAGTTGTTTTGGTTGTGGTGTTTTACCACTGCAGTAAAAACCCATAGATAGATAGATAGATAGATAGATAGATAGATAGATAGATAGATAGATGGATGGATGGATGGATGGATGGATGGATAGATAGATAGATAGATAGATAGATAGATAATTTTTATCCATTTCCGGGATACAGTTCAATGGTGTTCCATACAGCTATAATATATAATACAGTATAACATCACCATCCATCTCCAGAACCTTTTCAACCTTCCTCACCTGAAACATCATACTCTTCGTTTTTCCTCCTTTGGTTCCCAATCACTTCTATTCTGCTATGTCCATAAACTTGTCCATTCTAGATGCCTCACCCTGCATAGAATAACAATATCTGCCCTTTGTATCTGGCCTCCTTTACTGGACATCATGTTTTCCATATTCACTCATGTCCTGACACAGGTCCAAATTTCCTGCCTTTTATGGGTGATATGTGCATGAGGCCACCCTTTCATAGATGGACACATGGGCTGTTTCCATGCTTTGACTATTGTAAGTAATGCCAGTGTGAAAACACAGACACACAAGTGTCTATCTGAGACAAGGAGGAAAAGTAGGCCCTTGACTACCTGGGACAGAGCTGTCAGAGTCCATGTGAAGGAGAATTTGATGAAAATGTTTGATGAGTAACTGAAAGTTCTTGGTTAGTACCCATTCCTGCACAGGTACACAACTCCCCCAAACATAAACTCCTCTCCTCAAGGCAGGACAGAGTCCCAAAGGAAGTTCTTGGTGTGAGGGTTTAATGAAGGAGACAGTCCTGGAGAAGAACACAGAGGCCTACCTGGGTGCTTGCCTTCCAGCTCCTCCGTGCAATGGCACCTGTGCTGAGGCAGGGCCGTTAATGTCTTGCCATTCTTAGGACACCATGGAGGAACTACTGAACCAAGGAGAAAGAAGAAGAACAAGCCCTTAGTCACTGCAAAAGTACACCTTAAATCCAGACTGTTAGAGATCGTCTACCATTGGTGGATATGGAGGACGTGTCCAGAGATCTCACTACAGAGGCCCAGTGTAGCACGGGTTCTAATAGATTTTAATAATGAAACTCTGGAGTCAGATACCAGGGTGAATGCTGAAAACTCAGAGAAGTAAAGGAGTCAGCCACTAGAAAGACTTCTTAACTCTACAGAGTCCTCAAACCAAATGGGTGATCCTGTCTCTAGGAATACTCAGACTGAATGTGACAAACTCCTGTCTCCTCCTGCCTTATATTCCTCTCTCTGCCCAGCCATATCACTCCTGTCTCCACCTCCTTAGTGTTGGGATTAAAGGCATGTGACTCTCAAGTACTAGGAATAAAGGTGTGAGCCACCACTGCCTGGCTATGTTTCTCTTTTAAACTGGATCAATCTTGTGTAGCTCAGGGTGGCCTTGAACTCACAGAGTTCCGACTTCCTCTGTCTCCTGAGTGCTGGGATTAAAGGTGTGTGCCACCACTGACTGACCTCTATGGCTAACTAGTGTGGCTAGCTCCACACCCTGATCTTCAGGCAAGCTTTATTTGTTAGATCACAAACAAAATATCATCACAGCCCAGCATATCATATCATACACAGGCTGATAATGCCCACATACTACCATCATGCTGGTGGGTAGCAAGTAACATCTAACAGGTTTTCACTAATGGGAGAGGGACAAGAGCAAGACAGTGACCCTGTTTAAAGTACAGACACAAAGGAAAACCCTGAAGCTGAGAGTGGAACAAGCATTCAGAAAATCTTTCTGGAAAGTCCCCAAATGGGAGACAATCACTCTTAAAGAATTTGAAGCCTGTGGAAGACAGGTAAAATTCTACAAAAATGTCAGCTCTGACCTCAAGGACTCAACAAATACACACAAACTGGGAAGCCTATTTACTGCAGCCTTCCCTGTTATAAACAAGAGTCAAAGAAGAAAACCACTATGAGAGATACAAGGAGTTCCCCTCCTGAATAAACAATGTTCTCCAAGTTGTGAACTTACAGATATGACATAAATGTCAGAGCTCTAATACAGTAAATTTAAGTAATTACAATTAATAAGTTACAGGTTTTAGGAAGAAAATAAACAATATATCAAACAGCATAGGTCATTTCAGCAGTGAGGAAATTTCACTAAAGAAAGCAGATAAGAGTGCTAAAATGGCTCTCTTTGCCCCATCTACTGCAAGAATGAAGACCATTCTCAGCAATCAGACCATCGACATTCCAGAAAATGTGGACATCACTCTGAAGGGGTGAACAGTCATTGTGAACGGCCCCAGAGGAACCCTCCAGAGGGACTTCAATAACATCAATGTAGAGCTGAGTCTCCTTGGGAAGAAGAGGAGGCTCTGGGTTGAACAATGGTGGGGTAACAGAAAGGAATTGGCCACTGTCGGAACCACCTGCAGTCATGTTCAGAACATGATCAAGGAAGTCACACTGGGCTTCTGCTACAAGATGAAGTCTGTATATGCTCACTTCCCCATCAACATCGTTATTCAGGAGAACGGGTCTTTGGTTGAAATCTGAAATTTCTTAGGTGAAAAGTACATCCACAGGGTTCTGATTCAGCAAGCCACAACAGTTAAAAAGAAAGATATCAGGAAGTTTTTGGATGGTATCTGTGTCTGAAAAGGGAACAGTGCATCAGGCTGATAAGTAAGACCTGAGTTACCCAGTTCCAGAAACAAGATCCTGAATTTAAGTACGATTTGGGGTGTCTTTTGGGACAATAAAATCAGTGCTATAGTTTCATTCCGTTGCTATGATAAAGCACTTTGATCAAAACAACTTAGGGGAGGAAAGGGCTTATTTCATCTTACACTTCCAGGTCACCGTTCATCACTGAGGGAACTCAGGGTAGGAACCCAAGACCATGAAGCCAGAAACCATGGAGAAGTTCTGCTTGCTGGATCACTCAGGCTCCATGTTTATCTAGCTTTCTTTAAAGGCCCGAGACAACCTGCCTAGGATGCTCACAGTGGGCTGAAGGAGTGAGATAGCTTATGGGGCAAATGTGTTTGTCACCACATTCAATTCCTGGGAAGTATATGGTGAAAAGAGCAAACAAACTCAAGCTGTTCTCTGACCTATGTGCATGAGACACACATGGGAGGGAGCTCTTAAATACCTAAATTACTAAACACAAATAAACTTTAAAATAAAGATACACAAAATGGATACCTGTTTTGTTTTGTTTCTGATATGTTTGGTTTGGTGTTGGGGGTTGATTTGGGGCTGCAGGCATGCTAGACAGACTAGTGGACCTCCAGCCTCCATTCTGTTCCTCACGGTTACAGCTGACAGATGTAAAGTCACTCAATCAAATTGCTACATAGTGCCTAAGTGATTACTCTTGACTCCTGCACCTATGTTGTGAACAAGTTTGCAGTCCTGATGTTGTAAGCCTCACTTCCTGTCAACCTGCCTGGATAGGGGCAAGGAAAGTTGGAAGAGCTATTAGAAAACCAATAGCTGGGTGATGGTGGTCTGTGAGGGTCTAACTTGGCCCTGAATCAGTTTGAACTCCAGGAAACAAGCCCTAGCTGAAGAATGTGTTTCTTTAACTGGCATTTAAACTCTTATGTCTCCACAGGCCTATCTGCCACTGGAGTCCCAGTGTGACCATGGGCTGCTTTCAGTGACTGTCCCATCTGTTTTCCTTTTCTCGGCCCAAGGGAAAAAATAATTTCCTTTTACTCTTCTAATATTCCTTAATGTTTTCTTTCTTTCCCCATATCCCCCCTCTTTCTTGCTTGCTCTCCCACTCTCTCCTCTCTCTTACCTTCACTCCCCACGTACACATTCAATTCAAGCAAAACTTGGAGAAGTTAAAGGTTGACCTTTGATACACTAGTCATTTCATGCTAGCCTCCAGTGGAATGCTCCACATCACCTGAAATGTCATCTGACAATCCCCACCACACTACTGCTCTTCACTGTCTACCTAGGAGATGTGTATCTCTGAGCTGTGTGGCTCTGAGCTGTTTTGCTCTGGACTATATATCTCTGAGCTGTGTGACTGGGCTGTGTGGCTCTGTAATATATATCTCTGGACAAGCTGCTGATTCTAGAACAGAATACCATCTCTCTACAAATTCAGCTTACTGTTTTCTGGAAGAGTCCTTGGGGTATCGTTATCAGTAAAGTGAATAGACTGTCAAACCATGGCTGGAAAGGTTTGAGTCTCTTTTGTAAAAAATTAATTTTGGGGATCAAATTCCAGCTTCTGAGCACTTTGAAGATTCACAAACACAATTTACATTTTATGAGTTTACAAAATACATCCTGACACTAGTCACTGAAATTGCACCACTCTCTCTTTTGTTTTAATTTTGCCCTAATTTTCTTTTTTCCCATTATTTTTTTATTTCATTTTACATTCCAACCACAGTTCTCCCTCCCACCCCCCCTCACCTCCTCTCAGTCCCCCTCACCTTCCCCCTAGTCGCCCCCAGTCCACTCCCCATGAGGAGCCCTTATAGTCTGGCTCATTAGATTGGGGCAGGGCCCCATCCCTCTTCCATGCATTAAGACAGAACATGGCATCCTACCATAGGGAAAGGGCTCCAAAACAAGCTAACTCATGTACTGGGATTATATCGTAGTCCTACTGCCACTGAGCATGGCAACCAACCCTAAGGAATGGGCTCCAACAAACATGTACCAGGTTTATACTGGTCCTACTGGCAGAGGCCCCTCTGATAGTCCAAGCTTCACAACTGTTTCCCACATATGGAGGGCCTAGTTCAGTCCCCTGGAGTCTCCAAAGTTGTATGTCTGGAGCTCATGAGTTTCCTCAAACTTGGTTCCGTTGTCTCTGTAGATTTCTCCATCATGATCTTGACATTCCTTGCTCATATGTTCTCTCCCATCTCTTCGCCTGGATTCCCAGAGCTCAGCCTGGTTCTTGGTTGTGGATCTCTGCGTCTGGTTCCATCAATTACTAGATGAGGGTTCTATGATGATAATTGGGGTATTCATCAATCTGATTACAGGACTAGGCCAGTTCAGGCATCTTCTCTCCTATTGCTAGGAGTCTTAGTTGGAGTCTTCCTTGAGAATTCTGTGGTGTTACCCTAGCACCAGTTTTCTCCCTAAGCCCACGGTGGCTCTCCCTATTAAGATACCTTTTTCATTGTTCTTCCACTGTATCCCTCCCCTCCTAGGCCATCTCATCCCCTCCTGTTCTTATCCCCTTTCCCCTCCCCTTTATTACCACCCCACCCCCAGTTTGCCCTGTAGATATCATCTAATTTGTCTTCCCAGATGATCCATGTGTCCCTCTTAGGGTCCTCCTTGTTACCTAGTTTCTCTGGAGCTGTGGACTTTAGCCTGGTTTTCCTTTGCTTTACTTCTAATATCCACTTAGGAGTGAATACATACTGTGTTTGTCTTTTTGAGTCTGGGTTACCTCACTCAGCATGCTTTTTTTCTAGTTCCATCCATTTGCCTGCAAATTTCATCATTTTTTACAGCTGAGTAGTACTCCATTGCATAAATGTACCACATTTTTCTTATCCATTATTCAGTTGAGGGGCATCTGGGTTGTTTCCAGGTTCTGGCTATTTATGAATAATGCTTCTATGAACATTGTTGAGCAAATGTCCTTGTAGTATGATTGAATGTCCTTTGGGTAAATGCCCAAGAGAGGTATCGCCGGATCTTGAGGTAGATTGATTCCCAATTTTCTTAGAAACTGTCATACTGATTTCCAAAATGGCTGTACAAGTTTATGCTCCCACCATCAATGAAGGAGTGTTTCCCTGACTCCACATCCTCTCCAACATAAGCTGTCCTCAGTATTTTTTATCTTAGCAATTCTGATGTAAGTTGGTGTCTCAGAGTCATTTTGATTTGTATTTCCCTGATGATTAAGGATGTTGAGCAATTCCTTAAATGTCTTTTGGCCATTTGAGATTCTTCTCATGAGAATTCTCTGTTTAGCTCTGTATCCCATTTTTCCATTGGGCTATTTTGTATTTTGATGTCTAGTTTCTTGAGTTCTTTGTATATCTTAGAGATCAGCCCTCTGTCAGATGTGGGGTTGATAAAGATCTTTTCCTAGTCTCTAGGCTGTCTTTTTTTTTTAAGTTTTGCCCTAATTTTCTTCAACAAGATCTCACTGTATTTCTCCAGTTGCTCTGGAACTTGATATGCAGACCAGGCTAGCCTTGAACTTAAGAGGCTCTCTTCCTGCCTCTGCTTCTTCAGTGTGGGATTGCAAGCATTAATCAGTGTGCTCTACTAGAAAAAAACCATCCCAAGTGAGGTAACCCCAAACCAGAAAGACAAATATAGTATGTACTCACTCCTAAATGGATACCAGACATAAAGCAAAAGTTACCCAGCCTACAATCCACAACCCCAGAGAAGCTAGAACCCTCTTCCAAAAACAGATGGAAGCAGGTACAGAAATCCACAATTAACCATGGTGCGACTTCGACAATATATGAGGCCACTGGCAGTGGGTTCAAGATCTAACTTTAATGCACAAACTGACTTAGTGGAGCCCATTCTATATGGAGAGATATCTTGCTCAGCCTAGACACAGAGGTGTGGGGGTGGAGAGGTACCTTGGTCCTGCCTCAACGAGATGATGGGACAGACTTAGTAGACTTCCTAGGGGAAGCCTTACCCTCTCTGAGGAGCAAATGGGGGTGGGAGTAGGATGAGCAGGGAGAGGAGCAGGAAGAGAGAAGGGAGGGGGAATTGGGATTAGAATGTAAAAGTAAATTAATAAAAAATAATTGATGTTGGCAAGACAGATAGACAGACAGACAGATAGATAGATAGATAGATAGATAGATAGATAGATAGATAGATAGACTCTTCTCTCTTAGAAACTAAAAGTCGAGAGCTAGGGATACAGCTCAGTGGTAAAGTACTTTAGTAGCATGCATAAGATCCTAGAGTCAAACCCTAGTTAAAAACAAAAAATAAAACAAACAAGCAAAAGCCACACACCAAGATACTTCTGCACTGGGAACATAACTCAGTAGTCTACCTAGCAAGTATGAAATGAGGTTCAATATCCAGGAGAAGGGGCCCAAGGGCTGTAACAGGACTATTGAAAGAGTAAATGAATATAGCATCTCTCCATACAGTTAATTCTATATATTCTCGTGGGGGAAATGACTTACTTTTAAAAAGTATCTTAACTGGGTGGGATGCCTCATACCTGTAATCCCAGCATTTAAGAGCTGAGGCAGAAGGATAAACACCACATTCAAAACCAACTTGAACTACTTAGGGACTTTGAGTTGAGCATAGGTGATGGTTTGAGGAGTTCTCTCACCAAAACAAAGCAAAACCCATGTCACAAATAACTTCACTCACTAATATAAAGCATGGAATGTCTTTAGGGTGTGATGGGTTCTGCCTCTTTGACTTGGAAGACTGATATTCAAGAAAGAGAGAGGAGAGTGTCACTGTTATTTTTTTCTCTCTCTCTTCTTCCATCTCTATCATGGGCCAAAAATAAGGGGGGGAGTTAATAATGTCCTTTTCTTATCTCAGAAGAAGAGAATAAAAGCCCTTTCCCTACAGTTGCCAGAACAACACATAAAACACGGAATCTTCCCTCACAAATTAAACTTGAAGAGAGATTTCTTGTCATTCCAGAAATAACAGAGGCAGAGAATCCCTTCCTGGTTGCCATGGTGTGATGGGGCAGGAAAAAAAAAAAAAAAACAGAATTTTTTGAGTAAAGGGTGAATTTCCCTTCCTAAAAGGCAGACACTATGATGAACAACCTTCACTGTCAACTGTGACTGGATTTGGAGTCACCTAGGAGACCCGGCTTTGTGAGGGTCTGCAAGCATGTTTGCAGAGAGTTTAACTAAGGAAGGGAAAACCCTCACCTGAATGTGGGTGGCATCATCTTATGGGTTGAGACCTTAGACTGAGGTTTTTTTGTTTGTTTTTGTTTTTTGTTTTTTTGATTTTTTGTTGTTTTTTTGTTTTGTTTGGTTTGGTTTGGTTTGGTTTGGTTTTTCGAGACAGGGTTTCCCTGTGGCTTTGGAGGCTGTCCTGGAACTAGCTCTTGTAGACCAGGCTAGTCTCGAACTCACAGTGATCCACCTGTCTCTGCCTCCCGAGTGCTGGGATTAAAGGCGTGCACCACCACCGCCCGGCTAGACTGAGTTTTTAAAAGGGGGTGGTGGGAAGGGACTGGATCCCAGTATTCATCTCTCTGCTTCCTGGCAATGAGCAGAATGACCAGTGCCTTCCTTCACTCCTCCCACCATGCCTCCCTACTTTGATGGACAATGAGCCACATTAAACCCTTACTTTAAGTTGCTTTTATCACTGCATTGAGAAAAGCAGTTAATGCAACACCCTATGTCAAGTAAAGTCCTATTCTAAAGTTTCTGTCCAGGAATAAAACTTTGTGAACCTGATTTTTAATCTTCTCACCCGTTCTCCACATCCATCGGGGAAGAGTGTAGCCAGTCAGCGTGTTCTTGGACAGAACCAAGTTTGAGTTCATAGCATGGCTGTGGGTGAGTCACCCAGCAACTGTTTTTTTAATTTGAGGTAAGCAGAATACTCTAACCTGCAAGATGTAAGTCCCTGTGAGATGATGTAGCAAATGTTTAGAGGATGGAGGATGTAGCATTTGCCACCTGCAAGACCCTGGGTTTGGTCCCCAGCATCACAAGAACAAAAGAACAACAAACACTTAGATGCAAGCCTATAATAAACATAAATACTCCTAATTTCTGTCTCTAGCCAAAACACAGACGTGCTAATCTTAACACTTCTGCTAATGGGAGAAAATTTTCCAACACAAGGCTGTTCTATTGTCATACAATATTCATTTCACATAGAAAAATGTATAAAGGTTGAAGTGATTTTTAAGCCTAATTGTCTCTGTAAGTTTCTTTAGTTTGGTGGTATTTTTTTTGTTTGGTTTGATTTTGAGCTTTATGTTTTGTTCCAGTTTTTATTCAAGAGGGTCTAAGAAAAATCATCATGATTGTTTCAAACTATGTACAACAACATTGTTACCACTTGAGTTAGTTGCAGAACTGGGAACATTCTCTCTCCTCTCTCAAGTGCTCTAGTCCAAATCCTGAGTCTGAGGCTTATTGTAAATGTAAATTCAATTACAGACAGTATTCCAAATGGGCAAAGCTTTGTTGGTCAAAAAAGGAAAGATGGCCCCAAGCACAGAACTGTGTACACCACTTTCCATCTTCTTAAAACAGACTTTATTAGTTTAATTATAATTAGAGAAAGGAGACATGAGTCCAAACTTATATTGAATGACTAATGAGAGCTAAAAGTATAGAAGAAATAAAAGCATGGAAACACATGAGAAAAAGCTTATCTGTATTTCAAAGTAGCATTTTAGTAATAATTCCTACTCTATAATGCCTTTCCCAAGATCAAAGGCCACTAATGGTGCCACAGGTTTCCTAAAACACACATTTGTGGTACAAGGAAACCACTGTGATTTCATTTTACAAATGAAAAGGATGTTAGCTTTCAGTGACTATATCAAATACCTGGAAAATCAACTGGAAAAGAGAAAAAAGTTACCAGGTGTTAGGGGTGCATGCCTTTAATCCCAACACTCAGGAGGCAGAGGCAAGTGGATCTCTGTAAGTTCGTGGCCAGCCTTGTCTGCAGATCGAATTCCAGGGCAGGCTTTGGCAAAGCTATGAAGAAACTCTGTCTCAAAGGGGGGGGAGAAAGAGAGAGAGAGAGAGAGAGAGAGAGAGAGAGAGAGAGAGAGAGGTTGTGAAAGTCCTTACATCATGGCAAGAGGTATGTGGTTGAGTGAATGAATTGCTTAAGGTACCCAGGGAGGAAAGAGAAAGGCAGAAAAGACCAGAGTCTCATAATTTCCATTTAGGATATGCCCTCCATGACCAGGGATTCTCCTACTAGTGCCTACCTCTTAATGGTTCCACCATCTTCATGTAGAGCCAAACTGGAGACCACTGCATGGTCCTTGGTGGCACAGTCCATGCATGAATTGTAGCAAGCCAGAGGATGCAGAGTGCTTGACCAAGTTTTCAAAACTGGAAGTAGACTTCTTTGCAATCACACAGTAGTGGCCATGAGCCAGGAGAGAAGTGCTGGTCCCATATGCCATGGCAGCTTCTCCTGTCTCATCAGTCCTTGCGCCACTGGTCACATAAGCAGTTGTCCAGAACGTGCATAGAAGCTCTTCGAACCCTTCTATAGATCTTCAGAGCTACACACAGCTGTGCTTCCTTGCAGCCTTAGGCTGCTGCTTGCAACCCTCCCCAGAGCACAGGCACACCCTTCCTGCAGGAGTCCCAATGACCCTCTGGAGACATAAAGCCAGGAGGGACACTCTTCCCCTCAGTTAGCCCAAGTGGAGTTAAGTGACACCAACATGACTTCTGGTTGCCACCATGAGCACCAGTTTGGCCAGAATGCCAGCTAACCTTTCAAGCAGACATCTAAGTGGTCCTATTAATTCAGATTATCACAGTTGTAAGTGGCAATTTGTGCTCCTTGGAGATATAGCATGCTTTCAGCTTGTAGCAAGAAGCACATGGTAAGACTCACGTAGCAACCATTAGTCACAGCTCTCCCTGGAGCCTACCCTTCCTTCTTGAATCTCTCCAATGATAATAGGAGAAGACCCATGTTCATGTCTCTAGACCAATCAATAGACTAAAATAGACTAGAGGTGTCTTCCTTTCTATTTCATTAAGAACCAAAGAGAAGGTGTAATGATTGGTTTTAACTGTAAACTTAGCACAACCCAAAATTGCCCTGGAGGAGGGTTGGCCTGTGGTCCTGTCCTTGGAGGATTATCTTGGTCATATTAATTGGCATGGAAACACCCAGCCCACCCTGAGAAGTACCATTGCCTGGTGTGGGATCCTGGACTGTGTAAGAGTGGAGAAAGAGTGCTGAATAGCACTCACACATACTCATTTTTCTGTGCTCTCGATTTTGGATGCGGCAAGGTGTTTCAGGTTCCTGCCTCGACTTCCCCACAGTGAAGGTCTAAGGGCTGGAAATGTAACTAGGGTATTTTAATTACAGCAGCAGGAAGCAAAGCTATAACAAAAGGTGTTCATAAATTGTTCTGAAGCCAGTTATACAAGAGAACAAAGGAAACTATCAGGCACCATCTCTTAGTAAACATATGTCATCTTCCAGAGTTGGTGACTACATCAGAGCTCAGAGGCCACAATTGCAAAACCTAGCTGGTGTTTCTTCAGTCTTAACAATTAAGTCCTTTCTCTCAGACATTATCTGGACCATGGCACCAGCTTGCCTCACTATCTCTACATCTATGGGCACCAGTTCTACATTACTGCTGGGTAAGAAGGTCACATGAGGAAGTAGAGGGTCATAGGTGTCACTAGAGCTTGTTGGTGAGAGGTAAATTATGACTCAGGAAAATGTGTGGCTGAGGCTGTCCTAAATAGCAAGAGGCCAGTGCTTTGGGCACACGTGGGCAGGATTAACTGGGCTGCTCCAGGACTGACCTGCAAGTTTGATATGATGGTACCAGTGTTTACATGAGATCTTCCAAGCAAAGGTCAAAGTCAGAAGTCCATACCCAATCCAGTCATTAGAAGACAAGGGACAACTGTGCTCAGAACCCCAGTGTGTAATAGGAAGAGAGAAAGCACGTATCAGAGCAAAAGCAGGCAGAATGATCCTAAAACAGACCCCAAAAGATGGCCAAAACAATAGAGCCACAAGCAAGAAACATAAAGCCAAGGGGTGTAGTTTAGAGTGTAATGTTGTCATCAGCACTAAAACATGCCTGAGGAGGACAGGGGAAAAAACCACCAAGGAAAGAGACAGATGAGAAATGCAATACAAGTGCCTTCTGTGTCCCATACAAGTTCCCTATTAGCCCCCAGGATTGGCTATTAGAAGATGCAGGACAGATGAGAGACATATGTGTCAAATCCTGGGCTTGGGGAACCCCACTGATGCATCAATACCTTACCTAACAAACATGAGAATGACCTAAAAAACACAAAAGATCACACATATGTAACATGCATGCAACAATGTTCGTGATAAAGAGCAATCATCCTGTGCAATTATGTTTTGTTCTCTTGTTAAAACTCTGTTGTTTTTAACCTAACAAATATCTTAGAAGCACAAGTTCTTGGTAACTTTTTAAATTCACATTTACTTATTTTACTGTGTCTGTCTGTCTGTCTCTGTTAAAATGGGGTGGGGGCACGATGAACACAGAGGTCAGAAGACAGCTAACGGTAGATGGTTCTCTCCTTCCACCATGTGGGGCCTAGGCAGCAAACCGAGATCATCGCTGGACTTGATGCCAAACCCCTTTACCTGAGGATCCCAGAAACACATATTTGCATGCAAACAGTTCTCATTAGCTTACAGGTTGCAGGTATGATCTGGTATATGTTTTACTCTGTCTCTTCCTCTCGTGCATGTGATTTTTGCCTCATGTGAACCACCAAGACAGACAAAAAGCCACACTGAGCACATGAAGGACCTGTGGTATGGGCTTGGTACTCTGTCAACTCAATGAGCAAGAAGGTGTGCATTCACTAGCAGGATGTGCAAATCCATAAAAGCGGGGTGTTTGTTGCAGAGAGGAAGACCCTCTTGGTTTTGAAACTTGCTGAACTGCTCTATGTTTTGTTTTGGGTTTTTCTTTGTTTATTTGTTTGTTTTTCTGTAGTGGATATTGAAGTTCTAGAACTTCCCAACCAAAATGGACCATTCCCTTACATGAAAGTCAAACTGAGTAAATTAACGACTCACAGATTTTAAAACGAATTTAAACATCACTAGATCTGGGGCTAGAGAGATGGCTCAGACATTAAGAACACTGGCTGCTTTTCCAGAGGACCTGAGTTCAATTCCCAGCAACCACATGGTGGCTCACAACCATCTATAATGAGAAGTGGTGCCCTCTTCTGGCATGCTGGCATACATGCAGACAGAACACTGTCTACATAATAAATGAATCTTTTAAAAATATTAGTAGATTTTTAATGATATGTATCTTTATATGTATATAATACATATTCATTTATTGTATTGTGGGTGTATTCTTGGGTGTGGGCATGTATGTGCCACTGCATGTGTGTGGCAGTCAGAGGATAGCGTTTGTTGCTTCTCTTCTTCCACCATGAGGGTTCTGAAGATCAAGTCTGGCCATCAGTTTTGGTGACAAGCCCTACCATCCACTGAGCCATTTTGTCAACCCTAGATCTTTAACCTATTGCTGGTCTAGCTCTTCTGTGAAGAGCAGCTGCTGACCCCTGCCACTGTGGGTCTTGGCTATGCCTGGTGAGCAGTGCTCATGGGAAGTTCCACATACCATCCTCCCAAAAAAGTGTATTGGTAGTTACTAATCCCCATTATGAGAGGAAACTGAGAACTAACTAGACTATGATCATATCCTTAATAACATGCCATGTGTGAACTTGAACCCAGGTCCTTCAGAAACAAAAATTGCCTATATCCACAAAACGGCAAGCATTTGGACAGTACTTTTGACTAAATGAAGTCCTACCACAGCTAATTGAGGTTGGGGCTCCTGGTGGATCCTACTTCAAGCCTAGCAGTGAGGTGCTTTTTCTTGGGGCCAGGATGAAGAATAGGCCAAAGAAAATAGTCCATTCATGTTTTTTCCCCCCGGCCAAGATATTTATGTGATGGATATTCTGAAGAGTTATTTTTGTTTCGTTTGTTCCGTTCAGGTGTTTTGTTGCTGTGGTGGCTCCACATGAAGCCAGGAGAGCCTGGAAAGAATTGCAGAGCCTTGCTGTGGGCAAGTGGCTTCCCAACAGATCCCCGGTCTTCTGTACAGTGCTATTATGCTATGGAAGCCCCCCCACTTGCCCCATCAGGAAGCCTAGGGACACTAGTACATTTCCGGGAGCCATGGAAAAGAGCTCCATAAATCTGCTACTGAATAAAGGTCGGCTCCCATAATAGGACAAAGAAATTCAGCTTTTCAGAGCAGCCAGGGAGCCCCATGCTACAACTTGTTTACAAATATCAGCAAACAACTTCCCATAGTTAGTGAAGAAAGAGGTGAAGCACCTTGGGTTCTACCCCCAGTGTTGAACAGAGTGCAGTCTCTGGAAGGACTCACCTCACAACCTGCTTCACAATCAAGTGTCGGGGTGGGGAAATGACCCTTGACAGCTCACAGTCCTGCAGGATGGAGAGCCACTTCTTCCTGTTTAGGAGGCCCATGAGAAGATCCCACACTAGACCAGGCTTAAGGTCAAGTGTGATAAATACTACATCAGGTTTTACAGAGAGAACCTGCTTTCTTATTCTTAGGGGGAAAAGGTTTCCACTTTATTTAGTTATTTATTTGTTTGGACAGGGATGGCATTACCAGTAAAGAAATATTTATTTGATAGGTTGTTGCTGTACCACTAAACGTACTTCCTGCCACACCTGCATTTTAAGAAAGATATTGCTTTCTTAACTGTGCTTGTTCATATTTTTAATCAACACTGGAAACAGATTGACATTAGTTTGAGTCAGGGCTAACAGAAGATAGACAGACAGATGGTAGAATTTAAGAATATATGAATAGCCAGGTGATGACCCTGTACACCTTTAATCCTAGAAGCCGGTGATCTCTGCGCATTTAAAGCCAGCCCAGTATACAGAGGGAGTTCCAGGACAGCCTAGGGTACACAGAGAAATCCTGTCTGAAATGCCTCCCAAAAAGAGGATGCTGGAGAGATAGCTTGGCAGTTAAGAGCACTGGCTGCTCTTCCAGAGGATTTAGGCTCAATTTCCAGCACCCACATGTCCGTTCACAACTGTCTGTAGCTCCAGTTCCAGGAGATATGGTATCTTCACAGACATACACGCAGGCAAAACACCAATGCACATAAAATAAAAAATAAGATAAGATAAAGTAAAAAGAAAACCCAAAAACATGAATAAATGCAAGAAATACATGAAAGTAGAAATAATCTAAAATCAGGAAGTAATGAATCTTCCCCAATGTGCATATGTGCATTATTTTTCCAAAAGTTATGTTTGATTGACCCATGTGTGGTGGCAAATACCTATAATCCTAGACCTTGGGAATCTAAGACAGAGGCCAGCCTGAGTTACACAGTGAGAACCTGTGTCAAAAAAAAAAAAAAGTAAAGAAAAGAAAGAAAGAAAGAAAAACAAGAAAAGCCTCTACACTTCAAAAACTCAATTATTTAAAGTCATCTATGAAATAAGTACTTTTCTTTCTCAGGGGGTGGTTTCAAGACAGGGTTTCTCTGTGGTTTTGGAGGCTGTCCTGGAACTAGCTCTTGTAGACCAGACTGGTCTCAAACTCATAGAGATCTGCCTGCCTCTGCCTCCCGAGTGCTGGAATTAAAGACATGAGCCACCACATTTTTCTTAATAAAATACTACATAATAATATAATAAAGGAAAATGTTAATCTCACAGATGTGAGGAGAAAGGCCACCGACCCCAATCATGGCCAAATTAATGAAAACAAGCTTTTTTTATTGGTATACACATGGGCTGTCTCTCCCTAAGGTGGGGTTCAAGAGATTAGCACTGGACATTGGTAAGATAAGGGTTTTTATAGATCAGGAGTAGGGGTCTATAAATGGGGGAGGGGAGTTGGCAAGCAAATAGGCAAGGTTACAGAAGCAGAACATAAGCATAGCAAGTTGATCATAACAACCAATCAAAGACATGGTTGCAAGGTGGTCATAATCTTTTGAAACAAAGGCATAGTTGGTGTTTCCTGGAACAGGCAGTACAGAACCATTTGTAGTTAAGGTTACAGGTGGGGCAATGCCCAATCCTTGAGAAACAGATTTAATTATAAACAGGAATGAACCTAGATTGCCTTTACTATAAGATGGTTTTCAAGTCCAAGATGGAGCAGGCTGGTTTATCAAAAACTCAGGGCTGGTGTGCGACTGGTTAGCAAAGTACTTGTCTAGCATGCATGAGGCACCCTGTAAACTTCCACCATCTATAAGACCAGCACTAGGGAAGAGAGGCAGGAAGAACAGGAGTTCATCCTTAGCTACATAGCAAGCTCCAGACCAGCAGAGTTACCTGGGACCCTGTCTCAATAAAAACATTAAAGTTTAAATAATCATTTGAATGTCTGTGCACCATGTTCATGCCTAGTGTCGGCAGGGATGAGAAGCTAACTTATTACCTAGAACTGGAGTTGAGATGGATGTGAGCCACTAAGCGTTAGGTAGGCTCTAGGACTCAAACCTGGATTTTCTGGAAGCAACCAGTACTCTTAACTGCTACACCATAACCATAGAAACTCTTACAAAATAGAAACGTTAAATTGGGGTGGCTTAGTTTGAGAGATTTAGTCCATTATCATCACAATGTGACATGGTGGTGTGCAGACAAACATGCTGCTGGGAAAGGATCTGAGAGTTCTACGCAGGCAATAGGAAGTGAACTTCGACACTGGGAGTAGCTTGAGCATAAAAGACCTCAAAGTCCATCCCCACAGTTACCCACTGCCTCCAACAAGGCCACACCTCCTAATAGTGCCACTCCCTTTGGGGGCCATTTTCTTTCAAACCACAACAAGAACCTCTCTATCCCTGAAGGTAATCTTTTAAAGCTGGGTTTGTTAAGGAAAGAAAATTTGCAGGGTTTTTTTATTTGTTTTGTTTTGTTTTGTTTTGTTTGAGATGGGTCTTGAACTCAGGATCTTCCATCTTGGCCTCCTGGAATACTGGAAGGAAACCTGTAGCTTTTACTCTCTCTGCCTTTACTGTGGCCCCTGGGCAGAGGCTTATCTCCAAGAGAAGAGAATGTACCAGTCCTCCTGGGGAGTCTAGGAGTCAGGAAGCCCCAGGGGGTTGAAGTACACAGGTTGCAGGCTCTTCTGCTTTGACCTGCGAAATTCTCAGTAGTTTGTTCTTAACTCTCTAGGGGAGTTTGATGACAACTTTGGACATAATAAAGTTCTCTAAGTAAAATACAACTCTTAGTTTAAAGAATGTTAGCTATGTGTTTCCTTATGCTAGCTTGGAAATGGCACCAAATTGAAAAGATAAGCTGACCTATTTGGCTTTGTGGTAATATTTCATTAACTTTTAGGCTCATTTAATTTTTTTTCTCCCTGGCTCCCTTAACTAGCAATTTGTTCTCTTTTAGGTTCACACACACACACACACACACACACACACACACACACACACACACACACACACAATTTTTGCAGTGCTAGAGAGAGAACTCAGAGCCTGGAGCATGCTAGATTTTGCCAGAACTCCACCTCAGCTTGCCAACCCAAATTATAAGCTGTAAGACAATAGGTTGGGTGGAAAAACAAAAGGGAAAGGATGGTGGTTTATATTTACTGAAAACATGAATCCAAACACCTGAAGAGAAAACTTCATGATCTGTCTTTCCTCCAATTCTCTCTTCAGGTTTATAGAAATGTAAAGGTTATTGGTCATAATGCCTTGCTGGTCAAAGGCCAGTTTAACCATTTAATCCAAATAAGAAGTAGCCTCTCTTTCCAGGGCAACTATGAATTTAAGTCTCTGGCTACCAAAACCACATTCACTCAATTTAGTAAAAATTGCTCTAACATGAACATCTAACTCACACAGAAAGAAAGAAAGAAAGAAAGAAAGAAAGAAAGAAAGAAAGAAAGAAAGAAAGGAAGGAAGGAAGGAAGGAAGGAAGGAAGGGAAAATTGAGAAACTGCTGTTAGAAGTGTGGAGGCTCCCTACAATCTTATGAGTTCCCTCAAGAGAGTCCAAGGGGAAGCAAGCAGGGATAAAGACCTTTTGATTTCTTATGGATTTAACTGCTAAAGCAATTTTTGTTCTATTAGGTTTGTAATGTAAGCATCTCCGGAGAGAATTGACATGACGCCTCTCAGTTTGACTCCTCACATCTAACTTAGTCTTCACACGCCTGAAAACAAACCAACTTCCCCCAAGCTCTGGCATCTACTTCTGTGCTCCTTTAAAAATTGTTCAATAGCCGAGTGTTGATGGTGCATGCCTTTAATCCCAGCACACTGGAGGCAGAGGCAGGTGGATCTCTGTGAGTTCGAGGCCAGCTGGCCTACAGAGTGAAGACAGGCTCCAAAGCAATACAGAAAAAAAACCTGTCTCAACAACAACAACAACAAAAACAGAAAAAAAAATTGTTCAACATAAAATTAGTCTGGGACCACAAAGCCTACTTGATTAGCACAATGAGTGAGTACTGCATGCAGTGTGGTGATCAGCTAGTCTTTCCTGAGTTCTCCTCAGATTTGGTCCAAAGCAATCTAATCTACCATGTAAAATCATCCTAGAAGCCATCTAGCCATTGACTATTAGGTAGAATTGGTCTCCTGACAGTCTTGAGAAATGCCAAATGCCTTGAGAGATGCTCTAACTGCCTAGAAAGCATCCAAGCATCCCTTGCGGCTGTTTATCTATCCCTTTCCAACTGTCCTTTCCACATTTTTTTTTCAAGACAGGATTTCTCTGTATTGCTTTGGAGCCTGTCCTGGCACTCACTCTGCAGACCAGGCAGGCCTCGAACTCACAGAGATCCACCCGCCTCTGCCTCCCAAGTGCTGGGATTAAAGGTGTGTACCACAAACGCCCGGCTACCTTTCCACATTTATAGAATAGAAAAAGTTTGCAGACACATGCTGGTAGACTCCCCTAGTCACAAATACACCTAAATTTTCTTTTTATTTATTTTTTTAAATTAATATTATGTGTATGAGGATTTTGTCTGTGTACTACATGCATACCCAGTGCCTGTGCAAGCCAAAACAGGGCATTAGATACCCTGGAACTGGAACTGTAGATCATTGTGAGCCACCATGTAGATGCTGAGAATCCAAACTGCGTCCTCTGGAAGAGCAGCCCATGTTTTAACCACCGAGATATCTCTGCTTCCAGGTTTCTTAAAAAGAAGATCCATTGGAAAATTGTCTTGCTGCAGGAAATAAATTCCTATCAATTAAATTCAGCTTCACCCTTTTCCAAATTTCTCAAATGAGAAAAGCAAATCACAGTGCAAGCTGCAGTACAGTTCATTGTTAGCAGATCCAGGAGGACATGTTTAGCGTGTAAGCCACACCCCAAATAAACAGCTCACTAAAATTAGAAGAGGGTATAAACGGCATCTTGGCTTCTCAGACCAATGACCGCTTTTATGAGTCAGGTAACTGACAGAATGAATTGGTATAGAATATAGAATAGACTTATATAGAGTTGGGTATAGAATACAAAATATAGAATGAGTTGGGTAGAGGGACTCAGGGTGAGTTGACAGCCCAGCACTTAACTTTTCAGTTATAACTGTGGCCCGAAGAGCAACATACCAGACTAACACCCCTTTCCCAAGAAATTAAATAATTCATCTCTTACAAGCCCCTGCTCCATGACAAAATCTGAGAAACCAGTACAGCAGTTCCTTGTATTTTGCTGAAAGCACCAATGGGCATGTTTTAACTGCTGGTGATGACTGTGCAAAACGAAACCAGCATCCAAGTGCTACTGAGATGCTAGCCGCCCCTCCCTAACATTAACCAGTGTATCTGCGACTCAAAAAGGAAATAAGTACACGAGATTAAAATATCCTTTCTGCAGTCATACAGTTATCCAAAAAGGAAACAATTACAAACTGAAATATCCAATAAGCTCGAGAAAAGCATACTCAGTCATAGTACATGAATACTAACAATGCTAAAAACAGCCTGCAGTTTACTGAAAAGCTACCCAACTCCAAGATGCAAATTTGAGACAGTACAAAATCAATTAAAACAGCCTACCATATAAAACAGTCATTCCCAGTTTTAGGAAATGCTAGTTGAGGCCATCTTGATCATCTAGCTCATCTAGATGTCTTTTTTCTTTTTTTTAGACAAGGTCTCATTATATAGTCCTAGCTGACCTGGAACTTACCATGTAGACCAAGCTAGATTTGAACTCACAAATGTCTACCTGCCTCTGTTTCCCAAGAGCTGGGATTAAAGGTGTGTGCCCAGCATTAATGGCACTTTCTTTTTTCTTTCTTCCTTCATTTCTTTCTACCTTCCCTTCTTTCTTTCTCTCTCTCTTCCTTTCTTTCTCCCCTCCTTCCTTCCATCCTTTCTTTCTTTCTTCTTTTTAGAAACATTTTTTTTTCTTCATCCTAGAGATTGAACCCAAGGCCTCATACATATTAGTCAAGTATTCTATCAGTGAGACTGACACTTTCATGCTCTGTTGTGGGCTTTTATTTATTTGTACTTCCTTTCAGTTTTTTGTTGTTGTTGTTTTGGTTTTGGTTTGTTTGTTTTGTTTTTATTTTGAAACAGGGTCTCTTAATGTGACCTTGACTGTTCTAGGACTATTATGTAGACCAGGTTCAAACTCATGGAGATCCTCCTGCCTCTACCTCCCAAGTGCTCGAATTATCCAGCATCTTTTCTTCTTACAAAAATAATGACAGTATCTCCCTGTTACTCCTGAGAGGTTGAATACAGATCTGATAGTATGTTGTTCACAGTGATTCTCTGAAGTTGTGTTATTGTCCCCATTCTCCTGGCAAGAAAATGGACCATTCAACTTGTTTCCAGTTTGTTGAAGTTCACACAGCTCTGGAGGTTTAAAGTTATTTAGGCTGAGAGGCACAGAAGAGGACCAATTAGACATTGTAAGGGGAAAAAGCTGTCCTGGCCCTGAGAAGGGCCCTTCTACAGCTACGATACTAGATGCCACTGCTTTCAAGCTTTTAGCCTATAATCAACCAATATTGAAACCAGATTTCCGGGCGGGGCGCTTCAGAGGCAAGCTTTGTGATTTTCTAAAGCAGACATGTTTAGTATTTTAGAAGGTCAAACCCCCTATGGTGCAGTGTTTTTAATAAAATCAGTTCAACAGAAATTAGAGACACACCAGCCAATTTCTAGGAAGCCTCTGAGCCATCTGAAATAAGAGGGCAAAGAACATAAAAGACAAAATCATGTACGGATCAATTTCTTTCAAAAAGGGTAGGACTTAAGGGGTATAGATACAGAAACATCTATAGGCCCGTTTGTGTCTGGTTTGAGCAAATTTCCACTTGGAAAGGAAAATTACTTTTGGGAGTGCTCTGTATCATTTGAAATGAGGACTGTTCTGGGTAGCACAATTTTACACAGACGCCTCAAAATAAGCGCACAATCCTCTAAGAGAAAAGTGAACTAATGAACCAATCGTCACACCATTCTTGGATCACCAAAGCAGATAGGCAGCCCTGCCTCCTGCTGTGAGTGCTCTCCTCTTACAGGGAAGCCAGAAGCCAGCCTGAACATGGTGCCCAGGAACCCAAAGGGCAGAAAAACCTTTCATCGACACGGCAAGCTGTGGAGAGATCCAACCAGTGAAGACAAAATGTAAACACAGGCTTTGCTGACAGGAAAAGGGGGTCTGTCACGTGGCTAAAACTGAGTCCCCAGAAAAGCCAGAGGGGCCATGAGTCCCTACCCCACAGAACAGATTAGGGTAGACTCAAGAGTGCCCAGAAAGAACCGGAGGCAGGCCAACAAATGCAGATCCACAAGTCACTGCACTCAGCTTCCAGTAGAAGTTCATGCTGAGCAGACCCTCGCCTTTCTATAGGGCCCTGTGCATGGATGCTAAGGTGTTTCAAAGCTCAAGACTGCCTTCATTGTTTTTTCCTAATGAGCTACTGAGTTGCTAATTCACTCGACATTGCTTGAAATTCATGAACAAGGAGCAAGAAGAGGAAAATGTGTCTCTATAGCACTAATAGAACGGATGACTTCTTAAAGCAGGGGACCTCAACCTTCTGCTGTGACCCTTTAATACAGTTCTGTTGTGGTGACCCCCAACCATAAAACTTCTGTGGTCCTTCATAACTGTAATTTTGTTACTGTTATGATTCATAATGTAAATATTTGATATATGAGCCAAAGGTTGAAAAGCACTAACTTAAAAAAAAAAAAAAATCCAGGCATGGCAGTGAGGGGACTAACTTGAGTGAGGCTGGTGATTTGAGGTTCCCTCTGAGCTACACGGTCAGATTTTATGTCAAAAAAAAAAAAAGATGTTAGTGGGGGTGGGGGATTGCTGATCTTGCATGATGCAACAAAGGAAGAACAATATATGAGGTGCCCACACCTCAACCTCTGAGCAACAAAGTGACTGCAACCTGAGCAAAAGTGAGGCCAAGAGTGGGAAATTCACCACCTGCCAGTTCTAACCAATCAGTTCTCTTCTCTTGCCAGGTCTGAATGGTGAAGTTCAAATCTTTGGTCCCTTGAAATGACAAACCTGGGAGTGAGGACATAACAGGATGGCAGACAGTGCACATAAAACCTGAGTATTTTCCGAAAGAACTGTCAGGTGTGTGTGGTAGAAAGAGCGGTCAACCTCAAAAAGCATAAGGACGTTGTCATTTATTAAGATAGGAATTTATTCCAGAGTCCGACCTGTTTGGGGTCATCATCTACTGACAATAAAATAACTTAGGTATAAACTGGGTATAGTGGCACACACCTTTAATCCCAGCACTTGGGAGGCAAAGGCAGATGGATCTCTCTGAGTTGGAGGACAGCTTGATCTATACAGTGAGTTTCAAGACAGCCAGGGCTGCATAGTGAGACCCTGTCCCAAAGGGGAGTGGGGGAGGGGAGGAGTCCTAGGTAAAATCTAGGTCCTCATTTCTTTGCTAGTCATTTCCACTCAGATTATTCCATACTTGGCACCTCTCTTTAAGAGCCTCAGATTATGCTTAAGTGTCCTACTGAAAGTATGCAAAAATACAACAACAACAAAAATCTCATCTTCAAACATGTAGGCTTCAGGTTCAATTTAATTAAAAAAAAAAAAAAAAAAAAAAAAAACCCAGGCACACAAAAGAATTGAGAAAAAATAAAACTGGCAAATTCTCACATTAACGATAAGCAAGACCTTTGAGGGAAAGGTCTATAAACAAGGTAAAGAAAGTCTTACAGGAGGCAAATGTTAGTTTCCTGGCTAAAGATCATGTTCTGTCATGTTCTATTTGGTTATATTAGCAAAAGGGTCATTATGAGGGGGAAACCTAATAGTTGTGTTATTAAAATGTCAATTTACTGACATTCACCACTGAAACCCTTCTTAAGGATTGAAAAGACATTTAGAAACAGATACTGTAAGTATAGTCATGTTTAAAGACCAGGAGCATTGCATAATAAAGTCTGGCTAATTTGGGAGACAAAATATTTAATTTGGTTCGAGACAAAATAAACTGTCAAAGTAGACAGTGGTTAACCTTACTAAAGACATTCTTCAGTTGGAGGGAGGTGGACATAATTAAAAGGTCCTTGCAGAACAGAGTGGATGGAACTGATAAAATATTTCTTTTGTTATGGCAACTTCAGAAACTCAAGTCATATCTGGTCTGGCATAGTGAGTGAAGAATTCTTAGGGCTTGGGCTGTAGCTTAGTGGTGGACTGTGCGCTTAGCGTGCTAGGGGCCAGAGACAACCCTCAGCACAAACAAAAAAAAAAGTTCTTAGATGAAAACTAAAACCAGGATCATTCTGGAAAACAGCATAGGTGAGACACTAGACAATGGATATTCCACAAAGACAATTAATCACAGGTTTGTGTAAGAATGAACAAAATCAAAATGAAGCCAAAACCTACACTTGAGAAGCATGAGTAACAGGTCTTCATTCATGTAATTTAACATCTACTCTCTTACACTTCCAACTCAAATGTTTTGTTGGTTGGTTGGTTTTCTGTGGTGTTGGGGATAATCAAACCCAAGGCACTTCATGTACACTAGACAAGCATTCTACCATTGTGTTACACAACCACCAGCCTCCCCACACCCCAAGTTTATAATTTATGAAAGACACCACTAAATTTTCGGACAAAAATATATATATTTTAAAAAATCTTTACAATAAATGAAGATGTAGGAGCTTACAGAGAGCACAACTGTTTATTTCGGTCAGTCGTGGCTCCCTGGGATACAAAGAGCCCTGGGAAAGTGTGTGCAGAGTCCTCTCTTTGCTTTTTATAATTTTAAAGCAAATTAATCCATTTGACTGTATTTGAGTCTGTGCAAATAATCCTTCAGAAGAAATACCCAAGATTCTCTTTGCAGAGGTCATTTGGTCTCTCCAAAATGACTAAGCGAGTTAGTTTGTCTCGATAAAAGTGCTCCTGTCCAGCAGAACTCAGAAGGCCTTCAAGGGTTCAGTTTACAGTTCAGATATGACTCTGTCATACGAATTCCAGCTTCCCATGACCACTATACATACCCCAGTGCACGAGGGAAAGGATCTTCTCATTACTGAGCTCTGCTTGCCTCATTTTGTCACAGGTCAGACAACAGTTCTCCTGCCCACTGACGGGCACCATGCACTCCAAGTCCAACTTCGCAACCTGACCCTTCTTGGAATGGTGTCCGTGAAAGCTGTAGTGCAAACGAGAGAGCATCTGTTGCCGCTGATCCTGCAGTCTCTTGTTCTCACTTCGGAGCATTCGCAAAGCCAACATAATGAGCAACACTAAAATCAGCCCACCAGCAATGGGGACTGCTATCACTGCAGCTCGGAACCACAGTTCTTTGGAGGAAGTCAGCTCCTGCACCTTAGTGATGAGATTTCTGCTACTGTCATGCTGGTACCGGTTTCCTTGTCCTAAGGGAGTACAGAGAAAATGGTCAAATAAGCCGGGTGATCACCTGTCCTAGAAGCAAGCACGAACATACCATCACTTCCCATAAGAAAGCCCACTTAAACAGCAACTTACCAAGCATTTCAAGAAATGACATGTTACAAAAGTACCCAAAGATGCTTACAAATGCATTTGTTTACAGGCTGTCATTACTTGGATGTAATGGTCTTTTAATGTCCTCAAAATGTTGAAATAACAGGCAAAGCCTATTATGCAGAGACATCTAATGCTCAGGCAGACATAAAAGCCACTCAGTTAGAGACGGTCTTTGCATTCACCCATGCTCTCCCTCTGGTGTCTCTAATTACATTAACAACAAAATCAATAGCAGACATACAAAGTCGCTGCTGTCACAGGCCTATAGATCAGGCAGGCCCTTGGGTCAGGACAGCTTGGAACCTACCTGAGGCTTCACTCTTGGGAGGAGAGAGGACATCATGCAGCCCTCGGTAATTGCACATGTCTTCATGACAGCATTCCAACGTGGGCATGGCGGGGCCAGAGTGGTTTTGGGCCTGTTTGGCTCGGCAGATGTCTGCTGTGCTGGCAAGTGAGTCCAAGCAGCCATGAGTGAGTGGAGAATTGGTGTTCTGAGGGTCGAGAAGTCTGGAGAAGCAGGCATTCAGCTCAGACTTACACATGTAACCCGTTGCCACACAGTGAGCAGCATCACAGTAGCATCGAATCTCTCCTGAAAACAAAGAAACTATGTAAGCTTCGGCTGAACCCCGAACTCAAAGGCACTTATTGTAGGTTTTCAAGATGAGTGTTGGCAACAGCAGCCCACGGGGACAGAGATGCTCCCAAAATAGGCAGTGTTCCAAGTTCCATCAAGCTAACTGTTAGGAATATATGAAACCCAACAACAGATTTCTGATGAGTTAGGAGTAATGAAATGGTTGTGGTTTGAATGCAAAGAGTCTTTGCTATATTGTCTTTTGTTATAAGGTAGAATCGTGTTATTTATGTGTTTTTATGCTATACAACCACACAACATAAAAAACGTCAGGCTTTGGGGTTTTATCTATATAAATATTTGATCGGAACTACTGAATTGTTTGGCATCCCAGAGGACTGAGCCAAGTTTTAAGAGTCTGAGCTGACACCTTATAAAGTTATTAACTAGGGCTGGAGGGATAGCTCAGCCGTTAAAGGCTAGGCTCACAACCAAAAAAATAAAGTTATTAACTAGACACAAAACAACGTAGAAACTGCACAGGTCAGGGGGTTTTCAAACTATGCAACTGGGCAGCTATCTGCGATCTCTCTAGAAAAGGCAAACTTTGCCTATAAAGATCCTTTCACGCAGAGGAGCTTTTAGTCTGAGCATTGTAAAACAGGAACTAGGCAGTTTACAATTAGTGGTTTGCTTGCCAAAGTCAATTTCTTTCAGCCCAAATGGAAAGTTATAAAGTGGGGGATGAAAAACTGCAAGGGTAACTTCACCTCCTCCCCTCCTCCTCCTCAGCTTTACATGTAATTTAACATGTGACCTAAAAGGGGAAACTTGAAACTGAAAATCCTCTGCTGGTTGAAGGAAAAATCCTTAAGGAAACCTCAAATTTTTCTCCAGGAAGTGATTAAAGTTTCCTTTATAAAACTCACTTTGTGAGTTGCAAGGCTCTGTTAACATCTTGTCACAACGCAAGATTTCAAACTTGGATGTGGACCTGAAAGTTATCTATCACGAGAAACTGAGATGCCCAATGGGGTGGACGCCCATCACTGTTGGCTGCCACAGCTCACGCTACTGTAAACCAAACGAATGCACACACCCCGTCCCAGGTCCCAATCGGAAGATCTGTCTAGTTATTGAAACCTCCACTCTGACATTCAACACTGAGAGCTGCAGCTTTTCCAAACCTCCCCCCAGCCTCACCTCTCTTTCTCCTCCTTTCTGTGAATGCCTGAGTAAGGTGTCTCATTTAATTATCTGTCCAAATTCCAGGCCACCACATGGTGAGCTCAGTTTTCACCCAGGCTGCTCACACTTCAGCTGGAAGAAAAGCCAGCCAGTCCAAACCTTGCTATCCCAGTTGTGGGTCCAGGTCCCTTCTCCAGCTTCCTCCACTGCAGTAGGAACTTTAACTCTGCAGCGATCCCTTTCTGCTTTCACCAACTCCTTCCAAGTTCAGCCTATTCTTTGCATAAAACTACGCCAGTCCTAGGTGATAATGACTACAGATCCCTGGCCTGACAAATTCTATACAGATTTAAAGTGGAAGTAAAACAGATTAAAAGTCTACTTTGAGCCTATTAGCCTCAGATTTGGTGCAGAAGGGGGAAACCAAATACAAGTAAAATGCTGCTCCAGTGTTTATGAGAGCCTATTTAAAATGCTGTATTTTCAATGACCTAAAACAGTCTTAATAAAATTTTGACAGGTAACTGGGAAAGTTCTAAGACTTAAAAAAATTGGAGCCACATTTCAACAAGGAGAATGGACTTTTGTATTACTGTATTAAAACTATATTTCTGTCATTTCATAAGGTTTCTTCCTGTGGCATGCAAAGGCCAAGAGGGGACTGGTATTTTAAAACAGTGAACAATGCTCTTCTGTTTGCCCCTTTCTAAGTTACTGTATGTAGTGATTAAACAAAAATGCCTGCTTCAGTCAAGATGGCTACAGCACAGGCTGCTGGCTTCTTTTAAATAAAGCTTTTGAAGTCCGCAGCAGCCAGAAATCTCTGATCCCCTAATTATATCATTATCAGGCACATAGTTTCGGTATCTGTGACTTCATGTCAGCCCCAGTCCCTCCCTGTTCTGCCTGCCTTTGATAGGGCCAGGAGGCTTCCCTCTGCAGGCTGCAAGGGCTGTTATTTAGGGCTAATTACACCCTTCCTTCCAAAATAAATAAATACTGTAGCACCTCATCCTTGCTGGGCTGGCTTATCCTTTAACCTCAGGCCTGCTACATGGCAATTAGAGGAAAGTATGTTTGGGGGTGAGGGTCAGAGACTAAGTAATGCTTCCCATTAAAGAAAAAAAAAATGGGTTCGTAGAACAGGAGGTAAAGTCCTGGTGGGGGTGAGGAGAGCCTTGAAATCTAGGAGTTAAGAAAATTTCCATCTAAAGGGGAGCCCTGCTGGAAAGAGAAAAAAAAAAAAACAAACTTTTTTTTTCCTCCTTTTTCCAGCAGTGTCTGTAAAAATATGGAGTGGCAAAGGGGTGGGTGACAGTGCCTACTCTTCCCAGTCGGCCACCTCAGACTCCTACATTCCCAGGGAGACCTCACTCTGGTTGGTACACAGATATGCACACTCCGAGACATTGGGACACAACGGCACTAGCACTCACTCAGAAATAATCAGACGCATGTGCAGATATACAGAAGCACAAAAATCAAGAGCACGGACAAGCCCGGCTAAGAAACAGACACCGGCAAACTTAAGGACACTGTAGACACACGCTCAGACATTCAGGTACCCAGTAAAATCAAAGACTGCCGTCCGGCCCAGTTGAAACCTGCGTTTTCTCGGGACCGTCCCGTAGTGGGACGTGAACCCAGCGGCATCCGGCCATCTCCTGGCCCCGAGGTCTGACAGTCCTTTGACGCGCCAGGCCCGGGGCAGCGGAGAGAACCGCGGCAAAGGCGCAGGCGGGAACCTCACCACCGCTCACGAAGCCCGACAGCCAGCCCCGCAGTCCCGGCGCTCAGCCTCGCGGCACCCACCTTTAGTGAGCAGCACCGCCATGGCGCAGAGCTCCAGCTGCAGCCAGATGAAGATGTAGCTGGAGTGGCGATCCATTGACGCCCCGCGCCCCCGTCGCTCCGGGAGCCAGGCCCGGCTGCACTACGACCCCCGGGGCGCGCCGCGCACGAGCCCGGGCGCCGTCAGTGGCGGGGCGGGAGCCGGAGCATGGAGCGGGACCAAGATTACCGAGGACACGTTCCCGGCCCCGCACGCCCCTCGGAAGTCTTCCCTTCGTCCCGCAACTCCGTGCACACCCCACGAACAGCGGACGCGCGCAGATCGCACCCGCGGGCAGCGACTGCACCGGCCAAGGAGCCCGCGTCCGCGCCGTAAATAGCGCCCGGCGCCGGGAGCCGGCCAAGCGGGGCCCCGCCCTATGCCCCACCCCCGCTCTCCGATTGGCCAACGCCTCCAGCCCCCGGCTTGGCAGCAGGGGGCGGGGCCAGACACGGGGCCGAGCCGACCTGCCTCCCGGCTCTCACTGGCGCCGAGGTCTAACACTGCGGACCCGGCGGCAGCTCTCCCCCTAGCGGACGTCTGCTAGTACAGCCTCGGGGGCTCCGGGAAGACCCGCTTCTAGGTAGCCTCTGGGTTTGCTACGAGCCCCTCTGATTGCTCAGTCTCCTGCCAGCACGTGGCTTCGCTTTTGTCTCACCTGAACCCTGCAAGGGACGCCACACTGTCAGTGGTCATGTACCGGAGTCCACCAGAGAGAGTAGCTATGTCCTGGCTGCCGAGACCCGGACCCCCCAGGGGCACTGACCATGCTCTGGCCACCGAGCCCCGGAGCTCCACAGGGACAGTGGTAATGTCCCGGCTTCTGAGCCCGGAAACTCCCCGGAACAGTGACTATGCCACGGCCGCCCAGTACTGGAGACCCCAGGGACAATGGCCTTGTCCGGCCCCTGGGCCCGGCCCGCCCGCGCCGTGGCCTAGGAGAAGTCGAGTGGAGAGCCAGGAAGGGGCGGCCCGGAGCTGGAGTCTGCTTTCTGCCGGCTCCCTGGCTCCCCCGGGCTCATCCGCCCCGAGCCGGCCGCCTTGTGATCAATAAAGCCCAGACAGACAGACTGTTGATCAGTAGGAGAGGCTGAGTTCTCCCGGGTAGACGGGACCAGGAGCCAGCTAGAGACACTTAACGAAAATTAGCAAATCCAAAAGCACCCGGCGCCAGCTAGACGACACTGGCCGAGACTCAATTAACCACCCCCCAAACAATCACAGGCAAACACACCCGCTGACCTAATCAATATCAGCCCCACAGCGATCACTTTCCTGAGATACTAAGTCATTTATTAGGGTTTGAGGGGCAGCCGCCCCGAGGAACCTAAAATGGAATGGGATGCTGTTTGCTTGTCTGAGGGGGAAATGGGCTTAAGGATTTTATTATCTCAGGGAATGCTCTTTTACATCCCCTCCCCCAAGCAAAAGTAAACCATCTGCAAAATTCACTTTTAGGGTCAGCCAACATTTAAAACGGGAGAGATAAAAGTCAGGTCATTTAGAATGGGAGGGCAGATGTGAAAACTAAGAAGCTGGGAGGCCAGCCTTTAGTTCAGAGTCACTGGCCTAGCACTTGAGGCCCTGGGTCCCATGCCAGCACAGCAAAGCAAACAAACACTTAAATCGGGAAAAATGTCTTACGGACTGAAAATCTAGGAGGAGCCTTCTAGACACCTAACATAGTAAATTTGCTAGAAGTCTTGAGAAACACAGGAAGTTAGTGACGCTACCTTCAAAAAAGGATGTTTTGTGTAGAAAAAGCAAATAATTCCATAATATTATATTCTATTACTTTCCTAGATCAAAATTGCATTTTAAGAGGAGGGAGGGAAGTTCACACTTGTAATCTTAGCACTTGAGAAGCTCTTGGATAGCTAAAGCTGGAGAAATGGCAAGAGTTAAGAGGCCAGCCACCAGCTACATAGTGAGTTCCATATCAGCCTGGACTACAAACTAGACCTTGACTCAAAACAAAACATAAAATTTTACAAATTTAAGTATAAAGAGGGACGGAAATTGTCAGATGCACCCTATGATCACACCATTTGGCAGGTAGAGGCAGGGGAATTGCAGTTTTGAGGACAGCCTTTACTACATATCAAGACTCTGTCTCAAAACACACACACACACACACACACACACACACACAGGGAAGGTGGGGCAAACTCAGCAGAGGTCTTAGGCCTTTCTGCAGGGACAGCTAATGGCCCCAGGAAGAGAATATCATCAGCATTTCCTGGCTGTTCCCGACCAGTAGAACTTCAGGGAGTTAATGTAAAGGGCCCTGTGGACCAGGTATTCAGGTAATGACACACTTTTGACCTTGGAGAGTCAATCATTAGCTAAAAGGAATCTTTTAGAGCAAACTCATTCAGCCACCTCAGAGTTCCCACCAGTAGACCAGACTTAACAATGTTCAGAATCACAAAGATTTGGACATCTAGACAATGTGTCACAGGTCAAACAGTGGCACAGAATTTGTGTGCATGATATTATGATGCAGCCTAACAAGGTGAAGATGTCTGGGGATGGTCTCCTAAAAACAGTGGCATTAAGGTTGGCTCCTACTGTTGGCGGAAGACCACTTCAAGCACACAGGACCTCGGGAATTTAAGGATGAAATGAGTTAATTGTGGAGGAAGACAGGGGTGGTAAAGAAGAGATGGGTAGATGGTGCTGCAGGCAATTCTTTTTTATGCTGGGACATAAAATATGGAGCAAGGCATGGACTAAAAGCTGCTGAGGCGAAGGGCCTAGGCCTGGCCCAGGATGATGTGGTAGACTTTGGGGATCCCCTTTTGAGGGCCTTACCCTGCCTGGGGAGTGGAGGGGGCATGGCTAGGGGCAGGTGGGATGTTGGGGGGAGGGGAGGAAGAGGGAGAAGGGATTGACATCTGAAGCAAGCTTGTTCCTAATTTGAACTAATAAAATAAAAAAAAAGGGATTTAGAGGAAAAAAATTAAAAAAAAGAAAATCTTGTCCATCTTACATTTCCTATAAAAATTACTAAATGTTACTGTTTTATCTTTCATATACCTAGGTCTGTAACTCATATTTTAATCTATAATCCACTTAACACTGTATTTTATATATGATATAAGATAGGAATCATAATTTGATTATTCTAAAAATAAATAAAAAATTTTAAAAAGCTGCTGAGGACTAATTCCATTTACCTTTGTTGCAGATAAATACTTCATCAATAGAAGAAGATGTAAGGAAATGTGTAGGTGAACACCAGGTTGTAGTGCATACTCCCTGTGTTTCAGTTAGTGTCCCCTTTCACACTGGGAAGTACACCAGGGGCCAGGCTAGGAGACACTGCCTTCTTGTGACTGCCAGTCACACAACCCACAATCTCATTAGGTTCTTTCTTTGGACAGAGATGCAGGCCAGGCTCTGGAGACTATTTCAAGAAAGATGTATAAAGTAGAGATGAGGGGACAGCTGCAGTCTATCTACCTGCAGAGAAACGACAAATGAGGGAGATGTGCGGATTTAAATCCCAATGGGTTTCCAATCGTGTGTGTGTGTGTGTGTGTGTGTGTGTGTGTGTGTGTGTGTATACACGTGCAAGCGCGCTTGCATGAAAGAGAGACAGAGAGGGGGGCAGGAGGAGGACAACAACTGGTAAGCTCATGTGCCATAGGGCAACTTCAGATGTCAGTTTTGACCTTCCATCATGTTTGAGATGTGCTCTGGCTTGATCACCATTAGCTAGTCTTTGAGCTTCTGGAGTCTCCCATCTCCTCGTGTGGGAGTTGGAAACATAGGAGACCAAAGAAGGAGAGTTCTAGTTCTTCACTCAGATAACATGCTCAATACCACACTTGCTTTTTCTGTGGTTCTGGGCATGGATCTTAGACTCTCTTGTGTGGCATTTTACCTACTGAACTAACTTTGTAGGCACTCAATTTGTCTTTGCCTTTTGACCTAATGTTAATTCAGGAATCTTGTTGCTGGAATAGTGTCTCACGTAGCCCATGCGGGCCCTAAACTTACTTCTCTACGGAATTTTGTTCTGTGCTCTGCACAGGACTCACTTAACTATACGCTTCTACATTTAGCTTCCTCACTCACATACAAACAGCTATGACAGTGTAGAGATGGAGCCCACTGCTTCCTCTGCTAACAGTTTTCTGCCTGCTAACCATCCACTTTGAATTCCCAATAGTTGCTTGTATTTAAAAAAAAAAAAAAAAAAAATCACCTTCTTTCAGATCTGAAAATTGCTTTCAGGAGAGTAAGGTCAAAGTAAGAGATTAGTTCAGATGAAGGGAATAACTATGAGGCCAGGGGGTTTTAGTTGTCTGTTTGATTTGGGGTTTTCATTTTTCTTCCATTGTAGAAAAAGAGATAAAGGTACAGACGCCTACAGAAGGCTGGTTGCAGACTCTGAGTGGTAATACGATAAGACCTGGAAAGAAAGTCAGAGACTGAAACTCAATTTACATTCCAATGTGTTCTTACAGGATCAAGAAATGCTGGGGGCGGGGGTGTCTTACAAAAGTGAGTTGTTACTGAGTTAAGTTTTTTAAGTAAATAAACAAATAAGACAGAATACTAAATTTGTGGTACAATAAAATCTTCCTGAAAGATCATTGAGAACTTGGTAATGTGCATTATTCAGTGAAACAGTATGGACTATATTCTGTGTCATCCTTGGTCTCTGAAAACGCCTGTGTTCTATTGGGTTATATAAAGTATTACCTCCCACCCACCAATCAAGATAATAACCTTTTAAAAAAGTATCAAGTGGCCTGATGGTTTGACCTACCTGATGCCAAATAATACATTTAAATCTGTTTTTGCTTTAAATTAAAATGCTGAATCAATCCTTTACAGCTGACAAATCACCTTGAATCATTTCCTAATCAATGGGGAACTAACATGGACCCATCTATTCTTTCCCTTTAGTGGATAACACTTTATTAGTATTTTTTGAGGATTAAAACTCATTTGTGTCTAGGTCATTGAAATCTAAGAGCTTTGATGTTTTCATGAGCTAGCCAAACATTTAGATCCCTGTGACTTCGGAAGAAACTTGACATTGTTTCTTTTTGCCCACTCTCCTGCCTCTTCAGGCCTATCTTTAATAAGGCCCAATAGTGACTTATTTCACCCCTGTAGCCTACAAACTGAAATCTCACTGACATGAGAAATTGAGACCCTTCACAGTGCCACTTTGCAAATCTATTTGCCATCACATTTTTTTTTTGATGGCTGCTATTGTGTTTTTCACTGTAATATTCTTGAGGTTAATTTTTTTAATTGACCAGCAAAATTGCATGTATTCATGGAATGCAGCAATATATATATATATATATATATATATATATATACACACATATATTCTGGAATGACTAATTCTAATTAACCAATGGATCACCTCACATAGTTATCATTTTTGTGAAGACAACACTTAACTTCTACTCTCTGCATTTTTAATGACTACAATGTATTTTCACTGATTATAGCTGCCACACTATACAACCTATCTCTTCAACTTATTTAGCCTATCTATTTTTGTGTCCTTTGACCAAGATCTTCCAACTTGCCTCCCTCCTAACCATTTCCAGCCTGTAGCAAACATGGTTCTACTTTTAATTTCTTTCTTTAAAACATTTTTTCATTACAGAATATTTACTTATATGTGCATGTGTGGAGGGAAGAGGGCAACTGATGAGAAGCGATTCTCTCCTTTTACCGTATGGTTCCCGGAAATTTAACTCAGGCCATCGCATCAGACATGGCGGCAAACACTTCTACCCACTGAGCCATCTTACCAACCCCTCCATTCTGTATTTCTTATCCAATTTATGTTTTTGTGTTACTCATATGGATCAATTAGTAGTTGTCTTACTATACCTGGTTTATTTCTCTGTACATTGTGTCCTTCCATGTTATAAATATATTATTTTCACTAATTCCTTCATGAAGACTTGGGTTGCAATTAACATGGAAGAACAGATATCTCTTTGCAGAATGATTTCATTCCCTTTGGGGGTGCATTGGGGTCTTAGAGAATATAGTAGTACCTTTTTGCCTTTATTATTTTAAATTATGTATACATGTATATTGCAGATGAATATGAGTGAAGGTACCCAGAGAGGACAGAGGTGTCAGAGGCCCCTAGAGCTGGTATCATGAGTAATTGTAAAGTACTAATATAGGTACTGCGAATTAAACTTAGATCCTCTCCTCTGGAAGAGCAGTAAATGTTCTTAACTGCTGAGTTATCTTTCCAGCCCAATAATACCTTTCTATTTTTATTCTTTTGCCAGGGTCTTACTACATTGCCCTAGCTGGCATTTGCTATGTAGACCAGGCTGGTCTTGAATCCATAGAGAGCTGCCTGTCTCTGCTTCTCAAGTGCAGGAATTATCAGTGTTCACCAACACACACAGCCCCCAGTAGTACATTTTTAATATTTCAAGGAACTTCCATGATACTTTCTATCATAGCAATGCTCATTGACCTTCCCACAACCAGGTACAAGAAACCTTGCTTTATGCGCATGTTAACCAACACTTGGTGTCCTTTATTCTTTCAGTGACAGCTATATCACAGAAATGAGCAGTCTGTGGTTTTTAATTGCATTTCCCTGATTGCCAATGTGGAGAGACAACTCATATGCCTGCTGGTCACTTGTTTGCCTTTCATTTCTTTTTTAGGCTGGAATATCACGGTGTCATCTGGTCAGTCTTTTAAACTCTTGAGCATAAATGATCTTCTTGCATCAGCCTCCGGAGTAGCTGGGACGACAGGTACACCCCATCATGCTCAGATGGAATGTTTTCTTTCCAGAAATGAGCCACTTTAAGATCATCACATAATAATCTCTGAGAAGCTGACCAAAGATAAAGTGTCATCTTGCTTTATCATCTCCAAAGTATTAAAATGCACATTAACTCTGATGTGACAGACAAAGGAGCATGTCTTCAAACAGTGCAGCATCTCAGAAAGATGCATCCTATGGTCTGAGACTGATGAGAGCTGTGGGGTTACAGCAAATAAGCTTGCGTCCTTAAGGCAAGAAGTTGTGATGCCTTTATTCATTCTCTGTCCTATTTCATCACCTAACCAAAGAGTCTGCTCAGCTCTGAATCCCTCCAGACACCCTTTTCCACTGTCCCCTTCACAGTGGCATTTATCTACATTTTTAGCCTCATTTCCAAGATGAATATAGAGTTTATCATTAGTCAGGCTTGGTTAATTAAAAAGAAGGAAGGCCTACTAAAGATTAACTAATTTAAAGGAGTTTGCTGTTTGGCTACAACAGGCTTACTACAAAAATTCAACCAATTTCTGAGTTTTGTTCCTTGGCCGGAAGATAGCCTCTGAAACGAGAAGATTCAGTTCTACTCTTCTCCATGTGGTTTGCTTCAAGCTCATCCCTTTTTTCTTTCTAGTTCTTGCTTTCTCTCACATTTTGTTTGCCTTTACTGGGCCAGAGAGGTCATTAGAAGATGGTTTTGTCTTCTGTGGCTATCTGATGTGTGTAGACTATCACATCAGTTTGCTATCCTAGTTCCCATTTCAGAAGGTCATTTTGACACAGGTTGCTTTCCAGCTAATGGAGAGCCCACCCTAAAGTGTTCATTGTATAGCTTGTTCAGCTAGGATAAGGGACTCAGCTGATGTGAAACATGGCTGCCACTGCTCCAAAAGGCTGTCAGCCAGAAACTACAAGTAAGAAGGAAATAGCTCTGTACCATAGGGCAGGTTGTCTGCATACAAAATTAACTGCCTGGTAAAAAAAGAAAAATACAGTAAGTGAATTCCACTCACTCCACATTATAGTTATATGTATAGAAGGTGGGGGGTTTTGTTTTTGTTTGGTTTTGGTTTGGGGGGGTTATTTGTTTGTTTGGTTGGTTGGCTGGTTTTTGTTTTTGTTTTTGGTTTCTGGTTTTTCAACACAGGGTTTCACTGTGTAGCCCTGACTGTCCTGGAACTCACTCTGTAGACCAGTCTGGCCTTGAACTCACAGAGATCTACCTGCTCTGCCTTCCAAGTGCTAGGGTTAAAGGCACATGCCACCACAGCCTACCTTTGTGTATACAAGTTTATCATTTAAGTGTTTGCCATCCTTTAAAATAAATAATGTTACCAGGTGATGATGCAGAACTTTCCAGAGTGTAGGGCTACTTTGGACTTGCGGGCTATCTGTACTAACAGCAATCTCCAAGGCCCTGACTTTTTAATTGCCAGAGTAACTAAAAGTGCTTTTCGACTGTTTCCTGAGACAGATAAGTATTTGGAGTGAAAAATCTCCCTGGCTTTTCCCACAGGTGCAGTGTGGGTTTAAGGGATACTAGGAGGGCGAGGTGCCTGTGCATCAGTGGGCAGACACACTGCTTGCCAGCCTACACATAACACATGAGCAAAATGCACCAACTTTCCAGTTACTTGTCTCTTTGGGATTCCACCCTCTGTGTCCCGCCCTGTACCACTTAGCCAGATCTCATAAAGGCTCAGGAGTATAAAAGACTTCTCGGAAGAAATCCACACAGTTACCCAACTTCCTTTTCCACTTGGCTCCTCAAAGAGATTATAAAGCCCTTCATGATAAGCAAACATTTCTATCTGATTGGGACTCAGCTCATTGGTAGAGCACGTGCCTAATACAAACAAAGGCCCTTAGTTTGATGCTTAGAAGCCCCTCCCCTCAACATGCACACGCGCGCGCGCGCTCACACACACACACACACACACACACACACACACACACTCATACACATATTTCCACCATCCTTTGTATTCCTGTTGATGTTTTCACACTGTAGTCCTGCATAAATTTTATTTTGAATGAATTACTGTTGGTGGCTGAATTTTGAACAGAATAGACATAACAGTCGGGTAGTGGTGGCACATACCTTTAATTCCAGGAGGCAGAAGCAGGCAGATCTCTGTGAGTTTGAGGCCAGCCTGGTCTACACAGCAAGTTTCAGGACAGGCTCCAAAGCTTCACAGAAACACTGTCTCAAAAAAAACCAAACAAACAAACAGAATAGACTTAACTTCTTAAATGAAGAAGTCAAAAGTAGGAAACTGAAGATAGGAAACTGTACATCTCAACTAGGTGTGGTGTGAGGGAAGCTGCAGAACAAACACCCTTTTCTGGGCCTCAGAATCCTCTCCCATTAAATGAGGAGGCTAGGAGTGGTAGGCACCCTCCCCCCCCACCCCTGCCCTGCAATTCCCAATAGTGCAGATTCAGAAATTAGTGTATGTTTATGTTATTTTCAAAATCCTATAGAAAATAAAGGATATTTTCCTAGAAACAAAGGCTTTGCTCAAAGTAATATCTAATCATCTGAATGCATTTATGATGGCTTGGGGACTTCCCAGATGGCTTTAGAATTTTTCCTCCCTTGAGCTGATGATTTGAACTATGAACAATGCCACTGCCAATCCAGCCTCCAGCTGGGACAGGGTGATGGTATCTCTAAAGGGCATGAGTCTTGCCAAGGAAGATTTGCTCCCACAGCTGGTAGTAGTCCAAGAATCAGACAAGACAAATTGGTCAGCTAACTTACCATTATGCAAGAAGCTTAGTTCTTCACAGGCAGTTGTAATTCTTGTCTCTAAACTAGGAAATCCTGAAGGATTTCCCACCTGTAGCAGGACGCTCTTGGAACACCTATTTCCCATTCTATGACTTTCTTTTAAAGCAGTCTCATGTTGCTTATTCACTGTCAGAACCATTACACAATAAAGTCCTATTTAATTAAGGGCATACTTGCATGAACATGTCCTGTATTTTTTTTTTCCGAAAAAATACATGGTCTCATATAGCTCAAACCATAGTCCCATTGACCTGAACTCAATATGTAGCCAAAGATGACCTTGAACTTCTGTCCCTCCTGCCTTCACATCCAAGTGGCATTACAGGCTTATGTTGTTTTACTTGGTGTTGGAGATCAAAGTCCCCAGGATGTAGACAAGTACTCTACCATCTGAACTCAGCCTCCAGTCACTAAAACTACTGAAGAGAAAGCCGGGTGGTGGTGGCGCATGCCTTTAATCCCAGCACTCGGGAGGCAGAGGCAGGTGGATGTCTGTGAGTTCGAGACCAGCCTGGTCTACAAGAGCTAGTTCCAGGACAGCCTCCAAAGCCACAGAGAAACCCTGTCTCGAAAAAACAAAAACAAAACAACAAAAAAACTACTGGAGAGAGTCATGCCCTCAAATTGCTTACAATCCACCTGCCTCATCTTAAGGGGCTGCCCACTTTTATTATTTTTAAAAGTTTTAGCTATTATTATTATTATTTGGTGCCATGGGGCGATCAAACCCAGGGCATCTCACAGGCTAGGAAGCCCTATACCATTGAGCTGTGCTGCCAGCCCAAACTGCCTAGTTTTAAGGCAGGTTTGAAGAAAGGGATGGGAGTGAGCACCTGATACTCTTTTTTTCTCAACTTTCAATCTTTGTTTTGTTTGTTTTTCGAGACAGAGTTTCTCTGTATTGTTTTGGAACTCGCTCTGTAGAACGGGCTGGCCTCAGACTCATAGATCCACCTGCCTCTGCCTCTGCCTCCCAAGTGCCGGGATTAAAGGAGTGAGCCACCAACGCCCAGCGTCAACCTTCAATCTTAAAGGTTAAATATCCATAGTTTTTTGTTTGTTTTGTTTTGTTTTTTGTTTTTTTCGTAGAACTAGCCCTTCTAAGTGCAAACAACACTGGGGGAAGATCTGTGGTTTGGGATATTATCAGAGGTCATGGGTAAAGGCAACAATCAAAGCATTTTCAGATCTCCAATCTTTCCATCATGCAGTTAAAGTCCAGCCCCAGCTAGGACATAGAGAAGGAAATAAAGGTTTGGAGGAATTAAGAAGATGAGGAGCACACATGGAGAGAACTGACTCCAGGTGTCTCTCTCTCTCTCTCTCTCTCTCTCTCTCTCTCTCTCTCTCTCTCTCTCTCTCTCTCTCAAAACTGGTTTCTGTATTGGAATGCCAGAAAGGAATGTGTAGATATTAATTCTAAAATACAAGCTTACATGGGTCCCTCCAAGTTTTTATTGAAAATGCAAAAAGTAGCAGCCGCAGCGCGTTTAACCCAGTCATCACCCGATTCACAAACTGACCAACAGATTCCGCTATGTCCAAAAAGACGATGGCCAGAGGGTCCAGGAGACAGATGCTCAGCCTCCAGCAGTGAGAGAGGAAGTGAAGGACTGAGACGTGGCGAGCTCCCTGGGGGAAAGCGCACGCTGGAGAGCACCAATTATCATAATTGAAGGTAATGGTGCCGAGGCGCCAAGGAGCGCCGCTCTGTTTTACTTCACTCAGCCCGACCCAGACGCCGGGCTCGGCTCCTCCCCGGCCGAGCACTCGCCCTCAGGGGCTTTCCGGGGCTCGGTCCCGCCTCGGCTGCGACGCCCAGACCCAGTCGCCCTCAAATTCAGGTGCACACCTCTCTACCCACTAAAAGAGCGAGCGACCCGGATAAAACTAGGACAGACTCTTTGGTGAGGACAGATGTTTCCCAACTCATATAAGGATTTAAGCCATCTCTGTCCAAAACCTATTAAAAAGGGGAGACGGGTTGGGGGTGGGGGAACAAGCTTTTTGGTCCCAACTGGTACCCAGTCCCTGCCCTCCCTACTCTGAGACAACTGACAACTTTGACTGGCAGGCTGTAGTTCGGCTTTACCCATGCCCCACCCGCTTCCCTCACCACCTTAACTCAGAGATTTACAGTGGGGGGCCCAAACACAGGGCTTCACATAGGCTAGGCTAGGCCTGTACCATGAGCTACACCTCCAATCCTAAGGGATTTGAAAAGAGGTTTCAGAAACAATCCAGAAGCTCAGGGTGTGAGTGTGGTGGGCAGAGAGGGCTCTATTGAACCTTAACTTGTCTCCAAGATGGAATACCTGAAATCTTAATTTCAAGGAGTCTGAAGAGACAGAACAGCCATTTTCCTGTCATTCTGGGTTCAGAGACAAGCAAGATGAGATGTATTTGTTCTTGTTTTGTGTTGGTTTTTAATACCAGTTACTCTTTATTTGCTTGAACAATTGATTGATTGATTGATTGATTGACTGACTGACTGATTTCTAATTACTAGGAAACTTGGAAAATTCAAATAAATAAATATGAGAACTTTTCTGTGAGGCTACAGTGAGGCACAAGCTCTTGGACCCAGTCCCGGAGACCCATCAATCACAGTAAGGAAATGGTGTGATAGTGAGGTGGAGCAGTGTTAGCTTGGGACTCAGCCACAAACCCACTGGTGACTTTAGCCAAACATCACCACTCTCTAGACTGTCTTTGTGGGGAGTGTGAGGGTGGGTGTTTTGCCCAAATGTGTAGGTACACCATATAAGTGCCCGCTGCTCACAAAGGCCAGAGGAGGTTGTTAGATACCCTAGACTTGGTGTTACACAGACTTGTAAGCTGCACGTGGGATCTAGGAGTGGCAAGCTGGTCCTGGCTGTCCTATGGAAGAACAGTCAATGCTCTTAACAGGCTTGGAGACATGTCTCCAGACAGCCCTCTGCTTGTCATCTGTGAAAGAGTTAACAGAATGGCCTCTAAGAGAAACCCTGTGGGGGAGGGGAGCCTCTTAGGATTTGGGGGTTGAGGGGATGAGAGCATCTGCAGAGAATCAGAGTTCAGCACAACCCCCAGACAGGTGTCTAAAAGACACTTCTTCATAAGCATTCTTTTCTGAGTTAACTATGAGAATAAAGACAAATTCTGTTTGGCAGGTTCTAAGTCCCATCTTCATGAATATTTCACAGCAGAAAATACCAGACAAAAACAGCAGAATAAGGAAGACTACCCAGTGGGTCTATTTTATTTTATTCTAGTGCTGGGGGTGGAACCCAGGGCCTGGGGCGTGTGGACAGGAGTTCACTACTGAGTCCTGCCCCCAGATGGCTTTCTCTCTAGCACAGCCGCATTCATTCTCTTGCTTCCTGCTAACACCCTATTCTTTGATAAGCACAGTTGAGAGGCCCCTCAAACCAGACCCTGCAGAGGCAGGAACAGAATAACTGTAACAATCACAGTCTAGCAGCTTTTCTCTTCTGAAAACACTGTCTGCCACTGCCCCCTTCGCCCCCCTGAAAGTCCTGCGAGCCACCCAGCCTTGGGAAAAAACCAGCAGCTCTGGTAACAGGGGTTTTGTGTCAAGTCATCCGATCCTCTTTTGTTACATCTCTGAATTCTTACTAGTCCATAATTCAAACTGGGCGTGTGAGTCTGTAGTTCCAGCTCTTGAGAGACAGAAGCAGGAGGGACAGACTGGACTTACATAGAGAGACTATGTCACAAGAAAACCAAAGAAGGGGGTGGGGACACCTTTCAATTTATTTAAAGTAAAGTGTTTATTCTCTGAAGACTATTCATTCTCCAAGCTCTCTACAAGGTTGTGAACTACCACCTGCCAGCAACTGATCAAGATCCAGGTGTGCTGTGGGACACCGTTGGTCCCAGGTTTACTCTGGTAGCTGGGGCAGGAGGATTGCTTGAGCCCAAACTGAAGGATGGCTGGGGCTACAGAGCAAACCCCCTGAGCCTTGCCATGGTAACCATTCTTTCTTCAGGCAACACAGGAACACTGGTATCTGTTACCACTTTTGTTTCCAAAGAATAAAATGATCACTCTCAGGGCAACCATCCTCCAGTCAGATGTCTTATTGTAGGTCTCTATCACCCCCTTGTGGTGACAGGCAAACAGTGCCCAGCCAGAAAATCAGAGCCACTGCTGTTGATCAAAGCTGTCTCTCAACATCTTCCATTCAATGACTTCAGTGAAAGAGGAGACCTCACTACCAGCTTTTAGAGCTTCAGGGAAGCAATCGAGATTCTGTGTATTAGGTAGAGAAAACGTTCCTTCTTCACACTCTACGAATGACAGTGGTGACCATTATTGTTAAATCAAAAACAAAAACCACCTTCAAATGTCTGATGATGAGAATACAATAGCAGGCCCAAGGAAAAGATTCTACACAGCCCTAGCCACCTAGTTTTCAACCATGGTGTCAAAATATACTTTGGAAATAAGAAAGACTCTTCAACAAACGGTGCTGAGGGGAAGCTGGATTTCCACATGTAGAAGAATGAAACTAGATCCCTACCACTTTGTACAAAATCAATTCACAGTGGATCAAAGACCTAAACCAAAAGGCTTGGAACTTGCAGAGGAAATCAGTTTAAGATACAGGCATAGGCAGAGAAGTCCAAAAGCACAGCAAATATTCCTGAGGATTGGCCAAAGGGATTACACGGAATTAAAAATTAACTGCAGAGCAAAGGAGACAATGCACGGAGTGAAGTGGTGGTGAGCTATGCGTTAGACAGGAGTCAGCATTTAGGCTATGCAAAGAAATACAAAACTCAAGCACCAAATAAAGGAATTTTCTAATCAGCTGGTAGAGTAACGGACTACGCAGACAGTTCTCAAAAGAAGAAATACAAATGGCCAATAAATGCCTGAAAAGACGTCCAGCATCCTGAACCCTCAAAGCAAAGCAAATTACAACTGCTTTTATAGTTCATCTTACCCCAGTTAGAATGCCTATTATCAAGAAAACAGATAACTACTGTGTGCTGGTGAGGGTGCGGGGTAAGGGAACCCATATGTACAGCTCATAGGAATGGAACCAGTTTGCAGCTTCTTTTTGTTTTGTTTGTTTGGGCTTTTTTGGGGGGTTTTTTTGGGGGGGGTGTTGAGACAGGGTTTCTCTGTGTTGTCCTGTAACTAGCTGGCCTCAAACTCAGAGATCTGCCTGCCTCTGCCTCTCAAGTGCTAAGATTAAAGATGTGAACCACCGCTGCCCGGCCTCAGTGTGGAAGTACTCAAGTGAATCATAAGAGGACTACAATATGACTGAGCTATACTACTCTTGGGGATTTACCCAAAGGACTCTAAGTCACCATATCACCAAGAGGCTTACACATCCACGCTCATTGCTGCTCTATTCACAATAACTAGGAAATAAAAGTATCCTAGATATCCTTCAACACATGAATGCATAAAGAAAATGTAGTACATATATACATTGGAGTTTTAGTCAACCATAAGGAAAAATGAAATCATGACATTTTCAAGAAAATGAAAGAAACCAAGTGGGAATCATGTTAAGTGAAATAAGTCAACATTGTTTGTCTCACATGTGGAACCTATATATTTAAATTTGCATATATGTAGATGTGCTTTAAGGGGGTTATGTTGTAAAAACACCCCATGAAAGGAGAGGAAGAGACTTTAATGGATACTAGAGTACATATGACTGAAGACAGAAAGATGGACTGTTTGTGGGAATGAAGGATAGGCAGTGAGGGAAGGCATGAGTTAGGACAAAGTAAATGACAGAAATGACACAGTAAAGCCCAACACTTAGTGTGCAACTTTTTTTTAGGTCTCTGGGGGTGTTCATACAGCCTTCAAGAGTGCCTCATTCTGGGTGAGTCTGGCTTTTTCCTTGTTTTCTAATATTCTTAATTAAAAAAAAAAGATTTATTTAGTTTTACTTACATGTATGTGTGTATGCCTGGGTGAGTTTTTACACATTGCCTGCAACCAGGAGCCTGCAGAAGAGGACATCAGATCCCCCGGAACTGGAGTTACAGGTGGTTGTGAGACACTATATGGGTACTGGGAACTGAACCCAGGTTCCCTGCAAGAGCAGCAAGTATTCTTAAATGCCAAGCCATCTCCCCAGCACTGGGTTTTATTGTTGTTGTTGTCACTGTTGTTGTGGGGTTTTTTGTTTTGTTTTGTTTTTTGTTTTGTTTTGTTTTTTGTTTTTTCGAGACAGGGTTTCTCTGTGTAGCTTTGGAGCCTATCCTGGCACTCGCTCTGGAGACCAGGCTGGCCTTGAACTCACAGAGATCCGCCTGCCTCTGCCTCCCGAGTGCTGGGATTAAAGGTGGGCGCTACCAACGCCCGGCTGTTGCTGTTTTTTAATGTTCACAATGGGCATAAGTTAACTGCACCAAGGTCTGAAAATGTGGACTGTTTCTGTAAAATGTCCTGATCGTCTTCAACTTTCAAAAGTACACAAACAAGAGAGCCCCACATACACAGAACAATGGTCCCTCCTTTCTGTGTGATGCCAGAAGATTGGTGATGGAAGCTTTTCCTGCAGCTTAGCATGGTTATGCTGCATGGACATGAAATCCTGACTCAGACTCACAGGAAAACCCAGCCTCCAGAGTTATAGTAGTTGCTAGCCTAGAGTGGTTGAATCCATCAACACATTCATTGGCTACCAAGAGCTATGGAAGATCCCATCTAGAACTGTTTGAATGATGGAAATCATCATATCTATCTCTGGCTTTACACTGAGGAAACTGGAAGTCGATTAGGGGACTTCCAAGGGGTCACATCAGCCATCATGAAAATCTGAGCTCAGGACAACAATTTCCATTCCAAGGTCTGGAGAGCTACAAAGGGCCATAAGACTCACTGAGAAATGCTAGTTTCCTTCTCCTGCAACAATATATGGGATATGTTGGAAGTTGAAAGGAGAAGGGAGGGGAGGAGGAAGAGAGAGAGGAGAGGGGAAAGAAAGGGAGACAGATGAAAGGAGAGAAAGAGAAAGGACGCTGTACATTGGTTGTTCAAACGCTATGACTCTCACATTTCTTGCTGTCCCTGTGAGTCAGCAGTAAGGATTTCTAAGAATGTTTTTTAGCTCTCAGCTTTCCCTTGGAGGAACCTGCCTGCCAGGGTAGCTGTCAGTTTTCCCAGTGTCTGATTTAATGAGCAGGCTCCTGTTCAGACAGTGACTTTCTCCTGTGGAAAAACACTGTCTGGGGAACCCCTGGCCTGACCTCTCCTCTCTATTTTGTTCACAAACAGGAACAAGTAAAAATCAAGCTTTTATTCAACACAGACTCCCATCAATCGAAAAGAGGTGGTCATGGAAGGAAAACACCATGGTGCTTCTTTTTTATTTTTCAGATTCATTTTTATTTTTAATTATGGGCCTGTGGTATGTGCACATGAGTGCAGGTGCCTGTGGAAGCCAGAAGAAGGTGTCCAATCTCCTGGAGTTGGAGTTACAGGCAGTTGTGTGGACCCAGTATGGGTGCTGGATATTGAACACAGTTCTTCTGCAAGAACAGTGTTGTGTTCTATAGCTGGTTCTTTTTCATGGACCACAAATGGGAAACTCCAATCAAAAGAACCTGAATATAATTTCACCATGCAGACTGAAAACAAGGAGATCAACCATGATATCCTATGGCCCTTTCCTCTAGGCTAACTATGGATCCATTACATCGCAGCTTCTCCACCTGACGTTGCTCTGAAGGCCAGAAAGGAAGTGGGGCACAGCAGAAGAGCCTGGACTGATCATTACCTTGACAGTAGCTCTGGCTTTGGGCTTGTTCAGGCCTCTTTCAGCTTTCCAGGCTGCAGAATCCTCAGCTACAAGATGAACTCAGCAGAGAAGCAAATTCTTACATGGCAGCAGTTTGGAAAAGCTAAGCTCTTTTGTTCTACCTGATCACACTGGACAGGCTGAGAGACTAACTGTAAAGTAAGGCCTTTGTTTCTGGCCTTTGCAAGTTGTTCAAGACCTAGCTGAGAGTCTCTCATACTTTACCTGCGGAGATTATTAAAGCAGTTGATTGCCTTCATTCCTAGAGTTTCTGATTTGGCAGGTTTGAAAGACTGTTTTCCAACCTGCATTTTGCGTAAGTTCCCAGGGACTGCTACTGACTGGAGACCAACCTTTAAAAGCCTTGTGCATAGCCCTTTGTAGGACACCAAGTTCCCCCAAACAGAGATTGTAAATGAGCTGAAGAAGCTGTGACAGACAGACATCTGAGTCTATCCCTGCTGACAGACTCCTCAGCCAAAGGACTCTCGAAGTCCTCTGTCAGTTAGAGGGCTTCCACGGCTGAGACAAAACACATAAGAAACAGTTTAAAGGATGGAAAGCTCACTTGAGCTCATGGTGTCAGAGTCTCTGGTCCATAGACCTCAGCCCTGTTGTACTTGGGCCAGAGGCAAGATTACATTTTATGGTGGGAGCTTATGTAGCACACAGCTGCTCACCTCCCAGCAACCAGAAAGCAGAGACAGGAGGGTCCTATGTAGTAACATCCTCTTAGAGGGCGTGCCTCACTAATCTAATTTCCTCCTGCTGGGCCCCATCTTCTAAATTATTCTGCCACCTCCTAACAGTGACACAGGCTGAAGACCAAGCCTCAGTACATGCCCTTTGGGGGTCATCTAGACTCAAAGTGTAACAGCCCCTAATAAGTTAACAGAATACTGAATGAGAGCCACCTGGAATAGTTCACTGATATTTCTCTTGATATCTTTCTTGTTTGGGCTTTACACTCAGCCTGCTTCTGTAGTGGTTACACCTCTTCAGTAACTGCATTGGTTTGGATAATGATTACTGGTTTCTGAGTTATGGTGCAACAGTAATGCTTTTCTGCCTAGAAACCCCCTGACCCCACATCTACCTGAGGCACCTCTTTTCTTTCTTTTTTTATGCATATGTATGAGCATGCACATGAGCATGAGCACACGTGAGCGCACGTGCACGCACATACATACACACACACACACACACACACACACACACACACACACACATACACACACACTCATGTGTGGAGATCAGAAGACAACTTGTAGGAATTGGTTCTCTATTTCCACCATGTAGGATTTAGGGACCTAACTCAGGTCATCAGGCTTGATGACAGGCACCTTTACCAACTAAGTATCTCACGGGTCCCCAAACTGTTTCTTCTTGAGTACCCTATGGAGATGATGGACTAGGGTGGTGAATGGCACAAGCTTTAAAGCACCACTCACTAGTCTGTGATTTTTGAAGGGATAATCTTTGTTGTTTTCCTTACTAGCGATGAATTTAATGGTGCGGGGGAGGGGGGAGCAGGAACCACTTCCAAGGCTATTTAGAGAGAAACATGGACTTCACAAACAAGGTTTGAGCACTCTAGCCACTTCGGAGTAAATGCTCTTGATGTGTGGCAGTTATTTTGGCCACATTTTTTGTGAGAAAACTATGGAATTTGAGGCTCTTGGGCAGCTACGTGTTTTCCAGGTTATGCGGTTTGAGAGACACCAGTGTATCACTGATTTTCTCATCTGTTGTCTTAGTTAGAGTTTCTATTGCTAGAAGAGTCACCATGACCACAGCAACTCTCATAAAGGAAAACATTTAATTTAGGTGGCTCGCTTACAGTTTCAGAGATCCAGTCATCATGGAGGGGAGCATGGTGGTGTGCAGGCAGACCAGGACTAGTGCAGGCAACAGGAAGTTGACTGAGACACTGGGCAGTATCCTGAGCATAAGAAACCTCAAAGCCCACCCCCACAGTGACACACTTCCTCCCACAAGGCCATACCCACTCCAACAAAGCCACACCTCCTAATAGTGCCATTCCCTGTGAGTTTATGGGGGCCAATTACATTCAATTACCACATCTGTCATATGTAGATAATGCTGACAAGTCCTGCCTCCCAGGCCTGCTATGAGACATAAATAAACTATCCCCCTAAAGCCATTCCATAAACTCATAAAGATTAGTCCCTGGCATAAGGGACTAATGGTACGAGAAGCAGGACCAGAAAAATAGAGGAAGATGCTGTCTTAGTTAGAGTTACTAATTGTTGTGAGGAGATACCATGACCAAGGCAGTTCTTATAAAAGAAAGCATTCAACTGGGGGCTTGCTTATAGTTTCATAGGGTAAGTCCCTTATCATCGTGGTGGGGAGTAGACAGTCATAGCACTGAAGCAGTGCTGAATATCCTGATACACAGTCAACAGGCAGAGCGGGGAGAGGAGGGAAGGAGAGGGAGAGAGAGACTGGGTCTGGCATGGGTTTTGAAACTTCAAAGCTGACTCACAGTGACACACTGCCTCTAACAAGGCCACACCTCTTAATCCTTTTCAAACACTTCATCAACTGGGGACTAAGTTTGCAACTATATGAGCCTATAGGCCAATTTCATTCAAAGCACCACAATGTTAATGATTCCTCTTTCCCCTGTTACCTGGTGGAATCCACTCAGGCAATACCCTGGTCAGCCCAAGGTTCCATGGGAAAGAAGTCTGCACGCAGGTGCAGAGGACCCCTTTAAAAGATAGGCCCCTGCACCTTTACGCTCTCTCTGCCCCTTTACTCTCTCTCTTCTCTCTCTCTCTCTCTCTCTCTCTCTCTCTGTGTGTGTGCTCTCCCGTCTCTGTTTCCCCGCTCTGTCTCTCTATGGCGACCGACCATGGCGGTCAGCCATTACCCTGTTCCTCTTCTTAGTCTCCCCATTCTACCGGGCCTTATAATAAACTTACAGTCAATATGTCTGGCTCAGCAATTTCTCTTTTCTTCTTTTTAAACAAAAGAATAACAACACTGGCTCTTGGTCTATGTCATAGGCAACATGTTAACATCACTGGCCTCTTTATGAGTGAGTGACTCTCTACTCAAGTTTTTGAAGTCGCTAGAGAAAATACCGGACTAAAGAGCCCCTACTTCAGCCTAGGGATAGTCCATCTTGGCTCAGCAACAGTGAAGAGATGAGGCTGGGGGTTGCAGCCACACAACTTACTTCTATTCTGCCAGGAAAAAGCCCACTAAGACAGAGGGCTATCTGGAGAAATAGAAATTTTCTGTCCTACTGAGAGCTGACCTTTGACCACATAAGAAAATGAGTAAACACAAAAGAGTTAGGTTATCATAAGGGTCATTTGCTTTTAAAACAAGAAAAGTCAGAATGTGTGTGTTGGAGTCAGAAATGTTCTCTCCTCCTTCCTCCTTTTTGCTCCTCATTTAATAATATGAGCTCAGGAAATGTCAACCTGATCTTTGGCATTTGTTGTACAGGAAAATGTTCTTTTGCTGATTGAATGTTCCAATTCATACTTCCTGAGGCTCCTAAATTAAATGATGTGATGAATTAAAACCAACATACACACAGAGAGAGAGAGAGAGAGAGAGAGAGAGAGAGTGAGAGAGAGAGAAAGATACATTCTTAGCTTCTTAGCACAAGGTCGACTAGATTTACCCAACACTTAAAGCTATATTTATTAAGTGCCTATAGACTAAATGGGTTCTCTCCTTTCTCGGTGTCCACATATCCAGCTAGGTGTAAGAAACTACATTGCAGGGGCCTCTTTCAGATCCAGCTGACCTGAGGGGGAGTGTGGATTGAAGAAAGGAATAGACAAGAGACAGAGATAGTGTTGGGAGGACACTAGGATCAGCCCAACTTTATTGTTCAAAGATCTTTTATAACCCATCAAAAGAGGGGGAGACAAGGAACAAACAGAGTAATTACCTCTTCAATACCCAAAACAACCAAGTAACTATATCCTGAATTGAGTATTCTATTGTTTAGGCAGGACATGCAGCAACCGCACCTTAAGCTGAACATCCTGCTACATTTACATCTTAGGCCAGACATCCTTGTTGTTTCACCTTGGAGGAGCAACAGTGGGTTTGAACTCTCTGACCTTAAGTCAAGATGAAGCAGAACCATTTCAATGGGCCCCAACAATTAGGAGGCCTCTTTGGACTTCCAGTAGCATGTGAACTCTAACTTCCAAGCATAACCAATCATGTTTGGGTTCTTCCAAATCACCATGAAGCAGATAAAGCAGAGGACTAAAGATCTCAGTTTTCTATGTTAATCTATATATTATCTATAGATGTCTATATATTACATATACAATATACTATGTATTATATATAATATATATACCTATGTATATACCTATATTATATTATTATATATTATAGAATATATATAGTGAAAGACCCCGAAGGGATACTTTCGTAGAGGGAGACCCACACACCCAGGAACCAGCGAGGCCACGAACTGGATGTAAAAAAACAAGAGGCTTTATTGGAGACGCGGGTACCCGGGGCGACTTAGCTTTTCTGAGGCCAAGCGCCCCGCGCCAAGGGAAAGGCGTCCTTATATAGGGAAAAAGGCGCAAGCTAGGAGCAGGGATTCTATTTGATGGTTCAAATGAGGCACAGAGCCATTCCAGATCAGCATATTCTCAAGGTCTGGTGTCTGGTACAACAGACTTGATTCCTCCCTCCGCGCCCAGGTGGCTGACCTTGGGGGCGGAGACCTTGGGTACAACAGACTTGATTCCTCCCTCCGCGCCCAGGTGGCTGACCTTGGGGGCGGAGACCTTGGGACGGAGTGTTTCTCAACGGGGGGGGGGGGCGTGGGGGCGAGGGGTGCTCGGCCCCAGCCCCGGCGCGGTGCCAGGGCAGCCCCGCCTGGGTGAACCGGCTTGGGAGGGAAAACGGCAGCCGGGGGAAGTGGAGGCCGGCGGGGGCAGGATGAAGGTGAAGCAGGGCAGCTCTGCGGCAGCTAGCAGCTGCCGGACAATTATCGCCCCGCGCTGCACTCTCCAGCCCATCCCGGCTGCTCCAGAGAGAACACCCAGCATCAGCATAGGCGGGGGGGGGGGGAGACAGAGAGGCAGCGGGCCTTTCATTCCCCCATTTCTCTTGTGACTGAATGAAATCTTTCATTCAAAGGTCTCTGGTTAGGTCTTTCTCTAAGCTTGGCCATGCTGTCTCTAATTATTTCTGTATGGTCTGTAAAAATGATAAATCTAACCCTCGTCTGTTCTGCAGGACCACCTCAGAGAGTGATGTTAAGGATTTTTCGAGTGCACTGACTGACTCTTCTAGGACCTGGATATCCGTGTGCATGGCTTGTTGTAGAAGCTTAAAATGATTAATTCCCTGTAAGGCAATGGTTCCGGTCCCTATGCCGGCTGCTATGGCCCCCCACTGTTATCCCTCCTAATAATAGGGCCACGGTAAAGGATATTGGCTCCCTCTTATGTCGGGTTGACTTCTCTAGTACCCTATAAATATATTCAGGTTGGTGATATGTGACCCTGGGCCAAAGTTCTGTCAATATACAAAAGTCAATAGTGGCATTGAGAACGGTAGTAGAGACGCAGGGGGTCAAACCAGTACTGCCTATGCATAGCCCCTTTCCTGAGACCTCAGACAATGTGAGCTTGTGCTGCATGGCAGTTTCACAACTGGTAGGCGCTGAGGTCTAGTGACGCCGGACCCAGACAGTGTCCCCGATCTGGTAGGAATGGGGAATGGTAGGATGGTCCCTCTGGTCTTTATAAGTTTTTTTTTTTTTAAAAGGTGTGAGCCCATATGGCCTAGGGGTATGCTAGGGGGAGTAGGAGGACCCAGTCTCTAGTGTCCCCATCAGGGAGTGATAGGTACTGGCATCCCCTCGCAAGGAAGTTCCCTTTGACTTAGCATTTCAACCAGGGAGAATGGACGGCGAAATTCTTTTCTAAACTGCTTCCTGCTGACTTTGGGACGAAGTTAAGGACCCCAGAAGGTTGAAATGCTAGTCAAAAACAAAAAGGAATTTAGGCAACGGGGAATCCATCAGGGGCTTCTGGTTAGCAGACACTGTTGCAGAGATAGGGGGTGTCCATATCAGCAGACTAGTTCACATCCATAGCAAGTCTAGGGTTCGCAGTCTACTTAGAACAGTCTGAAGTCAGCAACTGGTACTCAGATGTCTGTCAGAAGCAGAAACCTGTTTAAGACATATTTAAACTAGGAACAGAGGTTAAAACTTATTTATAGAAGCCCACAGTGCAGAAAAAGCAGATATCTGGATATCTGTTCAAACAGCAAGAACACATTTATAACTTTGAGTCCTAGCAAAAACTACAGATTTGGGCTATAAGCATGTACATTTTTCTTCTGTCCAGAGAGCTAGGTATGGATTGGACAGGGGTGCCTTTGGCCTGATGAAAAGCCCTTTAAGTTTGTACTTAGATGACAACCAAAATAAACTTAAAAACCTTGAGCTTGTGCCTGAACAGTAGATAGTCATTATTTTATCAGCTAACATACTGACTAGTCTATAGTGGATCTAACTGTCTGATGCTGTCAAGCTGACAACCAGTAATATTTCAGAGATCTGAGAAGGGTATATTTTATCCGAATCTACTAAAAAGGACAGAAGCCAGTCAGAAGCAAGTCCATATACAGTTAGCCAAACCCAAGTTTCTCCATTACCGTTGGAGGCAGCTGTCTCAAAGAACAACAATCTTCGCCAGGCCTATCTGTGAGAGGTTTTATTTTCTCTCTGTGGAAGAGGGACATGGAAAAGACTGACCTTGTTTTGTCTAGGCAAAGGGGTACAATCAATTTTCCAGCGTCCAGCAGCTTTGTCCACAGTCTCGGCCAGGTTCTGGCAGGCGGCAGGTTTCATATCTGAGCATCTGCTCATTGGTCCAGGTGCAGGAACTGAGGTGCCTGTAATCTTCGGGTCATTGTCAGGATCTGGCAGTCTGTCTGACATTATAAACTTTAAAGATAACAATTTAAATGCCATATTCTGAAGATCTCTGAAGCATTAGAGGTCTGTTTGTCTGTTTTAATTACTTGCCTTAAGCACACATTAAGTATACAGGTGGCTAGGTAAGGTCTTATTTCTGTAAATAATTTTTAGTCTGACTGTAACTGGTTTTAACTTAGTAAGATGTTTGAAACAGCACAGCTGAACTTAAAACTGCATAGAGCTACCTTATATTCCTTAAACAGTAGCTTAACTTCTTTCTTAGGCAGGGTTTTTCTGTGACTTTGGAGCCTGTCCTGGAATTCGATCTGCCGGACCAGACAGGCCTTGAACTCATAAAGATCCATCTGCCTCTTACTCCCGAGTGGTGGGATTAAAGGCGTGTATCCCCAATGTTCTAAACTTAAGGCGTGTGCTACCAACATCCTGAGCTTAAAGGTGTGTGTTATCAACATCCTAAATTTATTTCTAAAATATAAACTGTAATACCTTATAATAGATCAGCATCTTTCATAAAACAAAAACTTTACATTGTCAGGCTTTGCTCAAAAATAATTTTAAATTGAAGCTCTTTAAGTACAAACATTAATAAAAACAAACATAAAAAAAACTGGTTTTAAAAAGAAATTTAAATTCCCTTAAGGTCTTTCTGTAATATATAGAAGCATTAACATTGTAAATCTCAATTGAAAAACTTGTTTCTAAGATGGTACCTCTAATTTCCATGCGGTCATCTTTAGTCAAGATGGCGGTTTAAGTATTCCTTTTTTAATTTTAGCAAAATGGCGACCAGTCAAGTCATATGAACATTTTAAAACAAGTATATATAAAACAGAATTAGCTTAATATGGTTAAAATTTTAGACATGAGAAACCATAGCACAGTTTACATTTTTCTCTGACTTATAATAACCTTTTTTCTGATTTTTAACAACTTTCCTCTGACCTTTTATAACTTGCTTTGACCCTCCATAACTTTCTGTAACAATCTTCTCTGCTATGACTTGCTTGCTTTAATTTTCTATAACCTTTTAGTTCATTTCTCTGACTCTCTTAGACATTCTTAGACAAGTTTTCTTTTTTTTTTCTTTCCCTCTTTATTATTTAAGTCTCCTACATTTTTTTTTTTATTTCTCAGTTAACATCAAAATTTTATCAAAGTCCTTTTTACAGTTCTTAATAACTTTAAGGCCGTTTAGATGTCCGGATCAGGCCAGATAAGTTTATACGCTCGAGCTGAGGAACAAAGAGTAATTCATTTGCGTTTATGCACATCAATTATAAAACAAAGGCCAAACAACACAGAACACAGAACAGGTTTTCGCAGCGCAGTTTTCAAAGTACAAATCCCTCACATTGAGGGCTTCCCAAGTTCAAAATACAAATCCCTCACACAGAGGGCTTCAAACGCTACCAGGACGTCTCCTGGAGCCGCGGTCGGGAGTTCGAACCCGTCAGTCCCTCCTCGGATCCGCCTACAAATGTACACAGCTGTATACTACAAACGCAAGCGCAATTCACAAGACAGACTCAGACCAGACAAGACAAAACAGCGGATCCGCACAACACTTACCTCCCAGACGTGGGTCGGTGGTCCCTGGGCGGGTCTCGATCCCGGACCGAGCCCCCAAATGAAAGACCCCGAAGGGATACTTTCGTAGAGGGAGACCCACACACCCAGGAACCAGCGAGGCCACGAACTGGATGTGGATGTAAAAAACAAGAGGCTTTATTGGAGACGCGGGTACCCGGGGCGACTTAGCTTTTCTGAGGCCAAGCGCCCCGCGCCAAGGGAAAGGCGTCCTTATATAGGGAAAAAGGCGCAAGCTAGGAGCAGGGATTCTATTTGATGGTTCAAATGAGGCACAGAGCCATTCCAGATCAGCATATTCTCAAGGTCTGGTGTCTGGTACAACAGACTTGATTCCTCCCTCCGCGCCCAGGTGGCTGACCTTGGGGGCGGAGACCTTGGGACGGAGTGTTTCTCAACGGGGGGGGCGTGGGGGCGAGGGGTGCTCGGCCCCAGCCCCGGCGCGGTGCCAGGGCAGCCCCGCCTGGGTGAACCGGCTTGGGAGGGAAAACGGCAGCCGGGGGAAGTGGAGGCCGGCGGGGGCAGGATGAAGGTGAAGCAGGGCAGCTCTGCGGCAGCTAGCAGCTCCCTGACAATTATCGCCCCGCGCTGCACTCTCCAGCCCATCCCGGCTGCTCCAGAGAGAACACCCAGCATCAGCATAGGCGGGGGGGGGGGGGAGACAGAGAGGCAGCGGGCCTTTCAATAGAATATATTCTATATATATTATAGAATATTATTATTCTATATATTGCCTTAGTATTTCTATATTATATATAAGAATAAATTCTAATACTACAATTCCCCCAGGAGTGCAGGGATAAGAACTTACAATGCAGGACCAATCCAGATCCTTTGAATGTAGGTGTCAGTTAGGAGACCTCTAGTAGTGGATCAGTATTTATCACTAGTATACGAATGGACGTTGGGAGCCCATTCCACATAGAGGGATACTCTCTCAGCCTAGACAAATGGGGGAGGCCTAGGCCTTGCTCCAAATGATATGACAGACTTTGAAGATTCCCCATGGAAGGCCCACCCTCCCTGGGGAGCAGAAAGGGGATGGGACAGGGGGTTGGTGAGGGCAGGAGAGGAGGGGAGGGAGAAGGAACTGGGACTGACATGTAAAACAAGCTTGTTTCTAGTTTAAATAAGAAATAAAAGAAAAAACCTTACAATACATCTAGGCAGTGGTGGCACACTCCATTAATCCCAGTACTCAGGAGTCAGAGGCAGGCAGATCTCTTGAGTTTGAGAATTCTTCAACCATTGGATGATGCAATAAAACTGTTTATTAAAGAACTGCTACACCCACTAGCCACCTCAAAATCTCTTTATTATTGCTCCAACACTCACACTAGCAATCGGCCTGTGAATTCCACTTCCCATACCCCACCACTAATCAACATAAACATGGGTATTTTAATTCATTTTAGCCACTTCAGCCTGGTCTATAGAGGGAGTTCCAGGACAGCCAGGGCTACACAGAGAAATTCTGTCTCAAAAAACAAACAAATGGGCTGGAGAGATGGCTCAGAGGTTAAGAGCACCAACTGCTCTTCAAGAGGTCCTGAGTTCAATTCCCAGCAATACATAACAAATAAATTTTAAAACAAATAAAACCCCCACAAAAACAAGAAAAACTTCCAATGCTCATAAAGATTTAAAACCAGGAAGAGGGTGAAGAAGTAGTGTTGCACAAAAAACAAAAGACTCAGAGACTGATATTGGGGTTCAAACTTCAAGCTGAAGTTTGAAGAAAAGCAAAGTAGTGGGTCGCTAGCTCTCACCTCTACCTCAGGCTGACTGGGCTGATCTTGCTGCCTCTCCTCAATGTGGCTGGAGAATCCTGAGACTGAATATTTTCCTATTGAAGGGATCAGCTCCCCATTTCGGCAGCCATAACAGCCTAACACATGTTTGCCTGACCTTGCCTTGGTCACTAGGAGGTCAGATGCCTGCCTCGTGGCAAGGAACCAATCAGAAGTTAGCTGGTAGTGCTATACTTTATGGCTCTGGGTGTGCTTTACGGACTAGTGCACAGCAATGACTGTAGGGCATAGTAATCGCTCTGGGAGGGCCTATGGGCCATAACAACCAGTTGACCAATCAACACAGGGCAAGCCCTCCAAGCCTGGAGACACACCAATCCTGAGCCTGTGCGTACCCCTAGACACTCTCCTTATGCTGCCCTATAAGATCTCTATGCAGACTCTTCGACCTGTCTTTTCTAGCCATCCGCCATGGTGGGTAGATGAAAGACCGGAGCTAATATGGGGTTAGCTCGTTAAACTATAATAAAGCAGGTGTCTGACCTCTTAGTGACCAAGGCAAGGTCAGGCAAGCATGTGTTCAGCTGTTATGGCTGCCGAAATGGGGAGCTGGTCCCTTCAGTATCTCTTTTCTTGCTCTCCTCTATTCTTCCCTGGAGACTCAACATTGCTGCTCCCTCATGTCCTCCTCTCCCCCACTCTTCTCCCCTTCTCTTTCTCCTTGCTCCCTCTCCCCTCCCCTCATGCTCCCAATTTGCTCAGGAGATGGATAAAGGTACTTCTACCAAGCTTGATGACCTGAATTTGACCCCTGACTCCCGTCCATGTGGTAGAAGGAGAGAACAGACTCACACATGTTGTTCTGTGACCTTCCACATGTATGCCATGGCAAGCACACATACACATGTACACACACACACACACATAGAGTGTAATTAAAGAAACTGCTCTTAAAAAAAACAAAACAACAACAAAAAGAAACTGCTCTTTAAAATAGTGACCAGGAGAGGTCTCTCTAATAAACTATTTTGGTAGGCTAGCAGCGGGTGAGAGACTCGGGAAGATGGCCACAAAAACGTGTTCTGGAAGAGTGTACAATAAGCCTCAATGCGCTGAGTTTGAGCCATGTCTAAAGGTCAAAGCATTCTCAGCTGGGAAACACCATTCCACAGAGGTAAAACTCTTTCCTGGAGAATGAAAAAGAACTCTTAGTCTTCTGGTGCATGTGGCAGAGATAACAAATTCCGAAGATAAATAACTGCATCTGTGCTGATAAACTCCCCTGCCCCAGGCAATGATAAGATAAAATTGGAAAACACTGAGAGTAGCAGTAAGGAGAAAATTAGCTAGAATATAGCAAGCAGAGGGAGGACAGACAACAAGGACAAAAAGACATAGGTAAGTGTTGTTTACCAGAATAAGCACTTGGCTTTTCTTTGGAATTCAGTTGGAGATGGCCTCTAGGTTTTTATCAGAGGAAGGGTGTGACTTGGCTTTTAAAAGAATCCCTCTGGGGCTGGAGAGATGGCTCAGTGGTTAAGAGCACTGACCTTCCAGAGGTCCTGAGTTCAATTTCCAGCAACCACATGGTGGCTCACAACCGCCTTGAATGAGATCTGGTGCCCTCTGCCTATGCAGGCAGAAGACTGTATACATAATAAATAAATAAAAATTTTAAAATAAAAAAAAAGAATCCCTCTGTCCAGTGTTCTGAGTACAGAGGACAGTGAGACAGGCAGGAGGGCATTGCTCCCATATGCGTGGGAGATAAAGGCAAAGGTTGTGGATAGTTACTGTGGAAGTGGTCAGAGGTGGTGAGTTCTCTATTGACAATCAGCCCTCTGTGTCTGAGTCCTGCATCCATCAACTAAACTAAATGCAGAGCAAAACCTATTTTAAAAGTTTGCATTTGCAGTGAACCGGTATAGGCTTTTTTCTTTTTCTTCCTCCTTTCCCCCATATAGACTTTTTTCTCCCTGCCCCCATGGACTCTTAAAAAGTTACTTGTTTTTTACTTTATGTTTACATGTGTATGTGCACCACGTGTGTGCAGTGCCCTGGGAGGTCAGGAGAGAGCTGTTTTTGTTGTTTTGTTTTTTTGTTTTTCGAGACAGGGTTTCTCTGTGGCTTTGGAGGCTGTCCTGGAACTAGCTCTTGTAGACCAGGCTGGTCTGGAACTCACAGAGATCCGCCTGCCCCCACCCTCCACGACTCCCACCCAATGCTGGGATTAAAGGCATGTGCTACCACCGCCCGCCAGGAGAGAGCTTCTTATAGGCCTTAAACTGCCATGAGTTCTGGGAACCAAACCCAGGTTCTCTTCAAGAGTAAACAATGCTCTAACTACCGAGTCATCTTTCTAGAACCATCCATATACAGACCTATTGTTAAGCATCTTGATATGGCTATGTACACAGCACTTCTGTTGTTTAAGCGTATAATCAATCTAGAGATGATTTGTGTATACAGGAAGGTATGTAGAGGTCATACACAAAAACTTTATCACCTTGTAGAAGATGCTTGGTATCCATAGGATTTCTGGATCTAATCACCCATGAATACCAAGAGGCACTGAAGATGATACTAACAGGATATGTTTTGTGTGGGAGAGTTGAGCATGATACAAGTTCTGTCCAGAAAAGTATAAAGATGGCAGTTCCACTGCATTAGAGGGAGACCAGAAATACATAGAGAAATAAATGATGTAAGTAGGTTGTGAGTGGTAAAAGGTGTTGTGAAGACTATTAGAAATGTGGTTGGAGGGTCTGGCTACATGGCTCAGTCAGTGGGTAGAGGCAGTTGTCACCAAGCCCAATGACCTAAATAAAAGGGATGAACTAAACTCAAAGGCTTCACTTCTAGAAATTAAGGGACCAGACCCTCACTCAGCCCCTGCTTTAGCAGCCATGACAGGCTATAGAAAAGACACATAGGCCTCTGACACAAGGAAACTCCAGATCCCCTGGTCTCCAGGAGCCTAGGGCTAAAACTGAACACAAAGAAACTCCAAACCCCTCCCCCATCCAGCCTCCTAGATACTTGGATCCTGGGGACTGTTTGACTGCAGAAAAAAAAACTCCCCTGTAGTCTCCAGGAAATTCAATTCTACAAATATTGGTACAGTAGGCCACCTGCAAGCCACAGAAACCACAGAATGTTCCCTCTCAGCACTGACCAATGAAAATAAAGGGTACATATGTATTACATGCCAAAAACATGACTGAAAAATTTCTTGATTGTTCCCCAAATGTCAACCAATCAGAATCCAACCCGTACCTACTGATGTAATTCTGTAACTATTTTTTTTTTTACTTTTTTATTATTATTTTTAAATTAGTGACAAGCTTGCTTCACATGTCAATCCCAGTTCCCTCTCCCTCCCCTCCTCCACCTGGCCCCCACCAAGTCCCCCAAGTCCCCACCCCCTCTGCTCCCCAGGGAGAGTGAGGCCCTCCATGGGGGATCTCCAAAGTCTGTCACATCATCCCAGGCAGGGTCTAGGCCCTCCCCCATGTGTCCAGACTGAGAGAGCATCCCTCCATGTGGAATGGGCTCCCAAAGTCCATTCGTGTGCCAGGGATAAATACTGGTCTACTACCGGAGCTCCCACAGATTATCAAGGCCTCCTCATTGACACCACGTTCAGGGTGTCTGGATTTCTGTAACTTTTGTCTTTAAAACCTAGCAGTTTACAGGGAACTTCACACCCTCTGGAGGCTGCTGCATCAGTTTGCTAGATGGGGTCCCTCCCGAGGTAGGATGGAACAATCAATCAACCTCATGCATTTGCATCGGTGGTCTGTCTCCCTGGTCTCTTTGGGGATCCTTGTGACTTGGGCACAACACTAAGTTCCACCTCCATAACCCACATGGTAGAAAGAGAGAACCAACTCCCGCAAGTTGCTCTCTGACCCCCATGGCACATGCCTGCCTCCCAAAGAAATAAATGTAAAATTTTAAAAATGGGAAGGAGGAGAAGGGGCCAGAATAAATGAAAGGGGAGGATGTCAAAAGCTTCTGTTTGGTCCAAGTGTGAGATGCCCACTGGATAACCAAATGCAGACTCTGAGTGGGAGGCTGATGATAGGCAGCCTGAGTTGTAGGGAGGGAGCTGGGCTGAAGATGCGAAAGTTAGGTATCAGACAGAGCAACAATGTTGTGGAAAGCAACAATGTGAACAGGAAAGGGGCAGATTAAACAAACAACAACAAAAAAAAAAACCTAGGGCTGTAGAGGTGGTTCAGTGGTTGAGGTCTGAGGTTCTGTTTCTGGATAGGTGTGCCCACAGTAGCGGCAAAGAGGAAGAAATAACCCAACTTTTGATGCCTCTGCCTCATTGTGTTAGGTGTGTCCAACCCTTTTCAGATAGTGCACAGTTCACAAGACACTAATTTCCAGAGGGTGCTATGATTTCTTCCCCTCCCCGCTGGACTTGCACCAATGCCTGTGCAGAGAAGAGCTCTAGGCCCCTCACACTGCTAAACAGTCAATATTAGAGAGACCCATTCGAGTAACAGACAGTACCACCTGGAGGGGCCACTACCTGTATATCAGGGTAACTGCACCTCGTGTACCCACACACATTCTACTACAACTGGCGTGAGGAGCAGGAGGAGTATTTGCTAGGACACAGGGCACCAGCAGGTGTGCCTCCTTTGCTCCAACTCCATGTCAACCAGAGCCTTTGAGAAAAGGCTATGAGGAAGCCAACATTTGACTGCTTGGGACTCTGCCTCTCTACCTGGAAGACCCTCTGGGTTTCTCTGTATGGGCTGAGTCCAGATTGGCATTGTACCCATGCACCATGGGCCATGAGTTCAGGTCTCCGTCTCCCAGTACCTGCCACAAAGGTCTGGACTATGCCTGTCCTTTCCTTGATTTTTTTTCTGGTTGTTTTAAATGTTCTTCAGCATTAACCATCTTGTTTCCACTTCTGGATATGACATTCCTTTAAACAAAAGTTGTAGGGCTGACCTGGCCATCATGAATTCTCTGAGCTTATTTTGAAAATCAGGGATTAGCATTCTAAAGGATGGTCTGGCTGAGTATAGTAGTATGGACCTTAGGCCCAGGGAAGCTATTGGCAGTCCAACCCAAGAGGGACCCACCTGTCCCCATACAAGTATATCCCTTTCCCTCCCAGGCTGTGCGTGCTGGTCACTCATCATTCACATATCCATCACAGCTGTGCCTCACATTGTTCCCTGAAGACTTCCAGTCACATTTGAAAACCACAGCACATAGCTTGTTAGGTTCTTTGCTAAACAGGTCCTGAATGTGGCATCAGGGACAAGGTACCTGTCACTGCTAGAGATTACAAACTAAAAAGTGTGAGAGCCATCAGAATTCCATTCAGATCACTGTTCACCCTTGGCCTCACAGTCTGCAGAACCAGGCATATTTCACTTTTTTTTTTTTTTCCAGTCCCATCAATCCAGATACGTATGACGTCAACTTTCTCACCACAACGCAGGAGCACATACACTTCTCCCTTTCCCAGCCCTTCATAGCGCCACCTTTTCGATGAATAGCAGAATGAAGTGAAACAAACAAACAAAAAAAACTAAATAAGTTGCCCAATTTGCAGAGTCAGGATGCAACATAAAGTCTAAATGTATAAGCTCAAGCCTGCTGTTCTCACTGGTTGCATTGTTACCTCTATGTGAATCTATTGTATAGTTGATTCTTGTACAACGCATTTAAAAGTTTGTTGAAAAATGAGTATGAAATTTGGGGTTCCAGCAAACTAATAAGAGATCCTTTACAAATTGGTCAACTACCAAGTGGCTTTTTTGTTTGTTTGTTTGTTTGTTTTTTGTTTTTTGTTTTTGTTTTTCGAGACAGGGTTTCTCTGTGTAGCTTTGGAGCCTTCCTGGCACTTGCTCTGGAGACCAGGCTGGCCTCGAACTCACAGAGATCTGCCTGCCTCTGCCTCTCAAGTGCTGGGATTAAAGGTGTGCGCCACCAACGCCCGGCCCAAGTGGCTTTTTAATGTTTCTAAAGAATTTATATTTAGCATTCTGCTTCTATGTATATCTGCACACCAGAAGAGGGCACCAGATCTCATAACCGATGGTTGTGAGCCACCATGCGGTTGCCGAGAATTGAACTCAGGACCTCTGGAAGAACAGTCAGTGCTCTTAACCGCTGAGCCATCTCTCTGGCCTCCTGACAATACTCAAAAGACAATAAGACAATAGCAAGGAGTAGCTCTTAGTGGTTGCTGTTTGAAATGTGCTTGGTTGTTAATCTTAATTATCAACTGGACATAGTATAGACCATTGGTTCTCAACCTTCCTAATGCAGCAACCCTTAATACAGTACCTCATATTGTGGTGACCCCCAACAAAAATTGTTTTTGTTGTTATTTCGTAACTGTATTTTTGTTACTGTTGTGAATTTTAGTGTAAATATCTGATATCCAGAATATCTGATATATGATTTCTGGGAAAGGGCTATTCAACCTCCGGATGGGTGGAGACTCACAGATTGAGAACCACTGGCCTAGAGCATCTGAAAAGACATGCTCAATTGAAGACTTGCTTAGATCAGAATGGACTAAGGGTGTGACCACCACAGGCGATTGTGTTGATTGTAAATTGATGTTAATTGTGGTGATGTGATCACTAGCCAGGCGATCCATGAGGACTATAGAAAAAGTTAGCTAAACCTGAGCTTGCAATCAAGTCACCACGGAGTGTTCCTCCACAGTTCCTGTTTCAGATTCCTACTTGAGTTCCTGTCTGACTTCCCGTAATGATGGGCCCCCTGTAGCCTGTAAATTTGAATAAACCTTTCCTTCCCTTCAATGGCTTTTTGTCTGGGTACCATGTCACTGCTACAGAAAAGCAACTAATACAACAGAGAAAGACAAGCACTGAGAGGGTATGAAGAGGTGGGGCTTCAGGGAAGGAGGGAGATCAGGGATTACAAAAAAAAGAGGAAGAACACTAAATACCATGGGACGGGGACTTGGATAATATGTAGGAAAATCCAGGTTTCCTAGACTGAAAATGGCACTCTCAACAATTGCACATTTTAGAGGCTGTAGCTTAGTGGTGCAGAACTTGTCCAGCACGTGTAGAACCCTGCAATGGACTCTAACACCACACAAAAGCAAAACAACTATCAGATCATATCAGTAACCGTACTGGGACAACAGGTTGGAAAAATTAAGGAACTGAGTCACATCACATGCCTATGCCTTTTAAAATACAGGGAAAATCAGGGAGTCTGGTCACTTTGGAGGAACTTTTCTAACACACTTACAGTCCTGTCTGCTTGCTGCCTCTCTCTGTGACAGGCGTGCTGTTGGCACTGTCTACCTGCATGAGCCTCTATTTGTTTTTCACAGGCAGAAGGAGAAGCCAGTATGCTCTGTCTCTCCTTCCCGAAGACTCTAGAGTCTGCTTCTGCAGGAGTGTGCCCTGCTGCTGAAGCCCCAGTGGAGGTTCTGTCCTCTTCAGAATGAGGGAGCCCCTTCCATGAGCGCCAGGCTTCACCCTCCCAACTACTGGGAGAGCTCTGTGACAACAGTGCTTTATTTGAAGGCAGAAGCTGCAGGCTAGGCTCCATCCTGGTCTCTCTGTTTTAGTACATTCAGCTCCATCACCTGTTGGTAACGTATTTTTGAGTAACAGATATGTCCATCTGTGTTTCTAAGTCAGTCAGGTCTGGACATGCTCTGAAAACCAAGACATGAAACTTCAATCTGGAAAATGTGCTGCAAGGACTAACTAGATGGAAAGAGCTTTCGAACCAAACTCTGAGACAATTGTGAGGTGGCGGGGGGGGGGGGGGGCTCGGGAAGAGTTGGGAGGAGCAGAAGTTTCCACTTTGTAAGCCAATGGATGGGTTTGAACCGGCTCTTTACCAAAAACTGCAACCCTCTGGGCTTGAACTCTAAGAAGAATATGAGGGTAAATACTGATTCTGAGAAAGCCAGTTCCTATTCAGGAACACAGACATTGAGGGTCTGATGGCTGGCAATATATGTGGGTGCTCACAGAGTGACACAGGAACAAAGCAACTCGGCTAGGGTCTCTTCTAGGTGTTTATCGTTCCCCCCCTTACTGCAAGGAGGATGGACATGTAAAGAAGTGAGTGGGCTCTGTGTACCGAGGGAGGGACTATAGTCTCCAGAATGGGAATATTTAGGTACCAAGGGTAGGGGATGGCCAATGCTTGGGTCTCACACATCTTTTGATTTCTACTAGGGTGCTTAAATCTGGAATATTGCCTACAAAGGGATGAGAGTTACAGAGGGCAGGGATTTGGTAAATAGGGAGTGGGGAGGGAGTGTGAAGAACCAGGTCTGCCACCTGTAAGAATCCATCCTCATCCCAGCCCGTGACAAGCAGATTTGCCCAGTTGTCCTCCATCAGAGCGTGGGCAGAGGCATAGAGACCCTCTGCTCACACAGACCCCACTCCTCTACCTCTATGCCCATGTGCATATGCCCTGAGCATCCTCTGCATGAGAGTCTTCCCTGACGGGTCCAGGGGAGGGTTGAACAAGAAAAGACCAGGCCTCTGACTCTGCTGTCTCTACCTTGCCCCCAGCACCATCTGCACCTTCCTGGAGATGTGGCTGGACATGTACCCTGAGGATTTTTGCCAGTCCTCAGACCTGTCCATTGTAAACCAGCTGATGGCCTACTTGCTTCTGAACATGCCCTGCTCAGATCTAGCAGTCCGTGTCTATAGGCTCCTGACCCAGCTGAAGGACAATGAAGCCAGTGAATTAGAGTCAAAGGGTGAAGAAGTCTCAGGTAGGTGTCTGAGGCCCTGTGAGGAGGGTCTGGTATTGGATATACTGGGGGAAGGCTCTAGAGGCTGCTGCTTGCAGGAGCTGTCTATCACTAGACCAGGCCAGGGCAAATGCCCTTTAGACTGGGATCCCCAGCAAGCATCGGAATTCCTTTGTATTTGGAAAGGCTGAGAAGGAGGTCTCATCCTGGGCATGTTGTCTCCTCCTGTACCTCCAGTACCACTTCCCCTTCTAGAGATGCCTGTATCAGCAACACATCTGTCTCCATCCTTAGATCTGGGAAGCCACACATCTGCAGGTCCAGAACTTGAAGTGTGTTAACCAGCAGAGAAGCCAGCCACTCTGGAGCCAGAACCAGCTTGTGCACCAGAGCCACACAGCACAAACACCACCTGAAGATTCCGGGACATCTCTGCTGCTGGAAACAGATGTGACAGCAGCTTTCCAGCCAGCACACCTGTTAGCAGTTGTGGATCCTGTGTGTCTCACCATGTCAGCAGACACAGTGCAATGTTCACACATCTCACCTTAGCAGCAGTGGGTCTGCTTCCCTAGGGAATGGATCTGCCACCCCCTTTCCTCCTCTGCTGGCTCGTTATATCCACTCTCATACAGCTCCAGTCCTGTGGAGTCCACCCCACAGCAGTCCTTCCATCCCTGCTGGCCTTACTCTCCCCTGAAAAAATACTGTTTTTATCTCTCCTTATTCTTCTCAATATTTACTTTATTAAGTATTGGTTTTAATAAATTCTTAGTGTCCATTTGTTTTTTTGCAGTGCATGAATCAGTCATAAAGTCTAGGCTGGCCAGGCAGTGGCGGCACTCGCCTTTAATCCCAGCACTCGGGAGGCAGAGGCAGGCGGATCTCTGTGAGTCTGAGGCCAGCCTAGTCTACAGAGCTAGTTCCAGGACAGTCTCCAAAGCCACAGAGAAACCCTGTCTTGAAAAACCAAAAATAAAAAATAAATAAAGTCTAGGCTGTACAGGGCCTCACGGTGTCCTCCTGTGGACTGAGGCCTCAAGGAGACCACATGGGTCCTGTGGGAGGCTACATACCTATCATTCCAGGAGGGAAAGCCTCCAGCTTCACAGAGACCATGTGAATGTTGAAAGAGACCCAAGGAATCCAGGCTCTGGAGGGATGCTGCTGTGTCCTGAGGCAATGGTCCTAATAGTTAGGGATACAAACTTTGTGGTCAAACAGACAGGTTCTCCTGAACAGGAGTTTCTGCCTAGTCTCAGGCTCCTTATCAGATAAACTGTGCAGCTGTCACCTCCCAGGGCATGAAGAAATAAAATGCAGTGGGGTAGGGGGCTCCCTCTACTCAGCTGTGTACACACCCACCATTGATAGTGTGCAATGCACAATTTGAAGACCAGAGTGTGTTCTGTGTAGTTTCATTCTGTTAACCATGTCTGAACCATGGTCACTTTCTTAAAGGATTGTTTTCCACAAGGATCGAAGATATACTGGGAGTGATGACGTCAAGGCTGTGGTAACTAAGTATGATTCATGCAGGAATAGCCTGGAAGTCATCCTACTGCAGTCACCGTGCACACATGGCTCTCCTCAGGCCTTTGCCATTGGCTACTATTTCTATATTGGGTCTGGCACATTTGAGCCTGGCCAGCTAGGGGCAGTCAATATAGACAAAAGCTGTGTGTAATTTTATAGTCACTCCAGTAATAAAACTGAGCTGTAAAAGCAATGTAATGTGCTCTAACGTACTTCCCATTGAGCCTGGGGCATGGGTCATGAATAGAACTGGCCATGTCTTGAACTCCTGTTGGCATGCTGACCATGTAGTGTAAATCTTTGTAAATCTAGTGGAACTACAGTCTACAAAAGGTGTAGACTTACATAGGTAGGGGGTTAAGATACTGTGAATGAGCTGAAGAAGTGGTTCAATGGTTAAGCGTTTGCTGCTCGGGCTGGAGAGATGGCTCAGAGGTTAAGAGCACTGGCAGCTCTTCCAGAGGTCCTGAGATGGCTCACAACTATCCGTTATGAGAACCGGTGCCCTCTTCTGGTGTGCAGATATACATGGAAGCAGAATGTTGTATACATAATAAATTAAAAAAAAAAAAAAACGTTTGCTGCTCTTGCAGAGGTTCTGGGTTCAATTTTTAGCATGGTGGGCTGTCCATAACCACCTTTAATTCCAGCTCCAATGGAACTAATGCCCTCTTCTGGCCTCCACAGGCACCAGCACACACATGCCATATATTCATACAGACACGCATACATACACATAAAATAAGTTTCATGTTTTGTTTTGTTTTTGAAGCAGAACATCAATATTGTAGCTCTGGCTAGGCTGTAACTCACTACACAGACAAGGCTGGCCTCACCCTCACAGTGATCTGCATCCCAACGCCTGGGATTAAAGGTGTGCACCATTATGGTTAGCAAAATAAAAAGTCTAAAAAGAAGATGCTACAGGTGTACCAGAAACTGTGGGGATTTCCCAGCTTTCTCCCTGAACTCTGTGGCCACTGGTGATGTTTCTGAGTAGACTTTATAATATCTGGGATAGTTCTCAGAGCCATGGTTTTTAGAACTTGTGTAACTTTGTATTTTGCTAGTATTCAATTAGCAATTCCTTTTTTCCACTCTTGGTTCTACTTTCCTGTTAGGTCTTTAAGACTCTACAGGAGCTGGGTGGTGGTGGCGCACACCTTTAATCCCAGCACTCCGCAGGCAGAGGCAGGAGGATCTCTGTGAGTTCGAGACCAGCCTGGTCTACAAGAGCTAGTTCCAGGACAGCCTCCAAAGCCTCAGAGAAACCATGCCTCGAAAAACCAAAAAAACAAAAAAGACTCTATAGGAGACCAAAAATTAATCTTTCTGGGCTGGAGAGATGGCTCAGAGGATAAGAGCACTGGCAGCTCCTCCAGAAGACCCCAAGTTCAATTCCCAGCACCCACATTTCAGCTCACAACTATTTATAACACCTGTTCCAGGGGAGCCAACATGCCCACACAGACATACATGCAGACAAAACTCCAATGTACATAAGATACAAATCATCTTTAAAAAAATTAAACCTCCACAGGTTCATAAAATTTAGTTGAGGATGGTAACTTGTGAGGAGCCCATTGGCTCCTTTTTTCCTCTCCCAGTGTGCCGTGTGCTGGGATGAGTCAGGGTCTGGATCATCACTCAAGCCTCAGGGACTTTGCCTCTTGCAGGATGTGCACTGGTCAGGGTCTATCCTCAGCTCTCTCCATGGCGTCTCTGACTTACTGGGGTGACCCTTTTGAAAGGATCCTCTGTTCTTTGTATGCTAATTGATTTTGTAGGGAAAAGGTCAATATATGGTCTTCTTAGCCCCTTTATCCTGGCCTTGGCTTCTATACTGAGTTTGCCGAACACCCAGAAGGACAATTTTGTCATTCCTGAAGAAGTAGTAGGTTTTAGTTTTAGTTTTGACCCTTGTATATCACTCAGATAAAAATTAGACACAACCTCTTCAGCTCTGAAGGGTCTGGACACTTTTTGTCACATATATATGGTGTTAAATATATCATAACAATATAAATATAATTTTGATTAGAGTTGCACAGCAATTATGTAAGAGCCTTTAAAACAATCATTTAAATGAATTTGGATTTACTTTAAGACCTAATTTTTAAAATATAGTTAAAAGCTTGACAAACTCACTGAAAATATAAATTATCTTGAAAAGACATAAAATCCTCATGAGTTTCTGTTGTTTTTTCAACAGGTTCTTATGTAACTTAGGCTGGACTGGAACCCTCTCTGTATAATAGCTGATTTTACCCTTGAAACCTCTGTTATCCCTGACTTAATCCACATCCCAAGTGCTGATAGTAGAGGTATGGGGCACCAAGCCCAGACAGAATCCTTGTTGTTTGGGGGTTTGGGTTATATTTTGCTTTATTTGAGACAGTCTGTCACTGTGTAGCCCTAGGCAGCCTAGAACACTTTAGACTAGGCTGGCCTCAAATTCATAAAGATTTGCCTACTCCCGTCTCCTGAGTACTGGAATTAAAAATCCTTGCTTTTTAAAGGTAGCTTTGTTGATGGTGTTAGGGTGTTTTATTTTGTTTTTTGCTTGTTTGCAAATTTTACTAAGAGGCCCGGCTGATTCTCTCACCACCAGCACTTCTACCAGGCTCTCTGCCTGTCTGGGGCACCTGAAGGGGCTATTCCTGGGGAGCATGGGGCCTCCGTGTGGCCTGCAAGCATGGAGTGAAGCAGCAGCCCCTGAACAGCTGCCTCTGACTCACTTCAGATGGATGAGTCACAGGATGGGATTATGGGATGTACATAGAGCACAGACGTTTATTAGCTATTCATTCATTTTCAGTAACTAGCTCTTATCTCTGAATTCTAGCCTTCACATGATCTTATCCATAAAATAATGCTCTCAAGACTTTCCTGCTACTCTTCATCTGCGGTGTCCCTTTCCTCCACATGGGGCAGTAGTGAGGCTCAGCAGCCATTGAGAGAGCTGGGAAGTGGGGAGGAGCTGCTGAAGGCTGCCGACCTCCTGTCTTGATCTCTCTGCAGTGTCCTTCCCTGCACTGCTTCTTGTGCCGGCAAACTTCCAGAATAAAGGAGGCAGCGTCAGCAATCCCTAGGTGCACAGAACTGAAGAGTCTGTAACGGCAGCCGCTAGAGCACTGCGGAGGAATGCCTACAGAACTGACGAGTGTGAGCATTGATTTTTTAGGAGTATTTGAACGCTGTCCCCTGTCCGTAATTCTAGATTACTTGTGAAGTCCCAACACAGTTGAGACAATGTTAACCTGTCACTAGCCAAGACTATCAGACTGAGTGGGTGGACTGGCAAGGGAGTCAACCATGAATTCACAGCTCTGCAGCAGGGACCACTGGGAACACAGGCAAAGAGGAAGAGTTGGGACTCTGGGGAGTAAAGGAGATGAGGGATTAGACAAGAGGTAGGGCACCAAACAGAGGTTGGTGACATGGGTAGTGTGACTGTATAATTTACAGGAAAATCCAGGACATTTTCAAGTGGGAAATGGCACTCTCAATTGTTCATTGGAGCCTCCCCTCTCCTCCCCTCCTCTCCAAACCCTGCCTGTTCAGAGAGCCTCCCCAGTTCCCATATATTTGGTTGCTACTGCAGCTTCCTCCTCTAAAATTTGCCAATTGCCCAAGTCCCTTCCTAGACACTAAGGTTTTGACCATGCTTGGGCACAAACCCAGCTCGTGGTGGGCATGTCGATACCCTGAACCTACAACCTATAAAATCTCCCTGCTGCCATTTGCATTTGCTGTGTGACTCCCCTGGCCCCAATCTCAGGGAGCCAAGGACCCTCCCAGGAGTTGCCCTCAATAAACCTGTTGTTATATCTTTTAATCCTGTTTGATCTGGCTTACTGTGTCAGTGGAAAAACGTATTATGGGGGGAAAACCTATTATTAATTATTGGCATGGCGCAGCTCAGTGGCGGAACACTCACCTTGAGATCCTGCATTGGATCACATCATCACACAAAAGCAAAACACTCACTCCCCAGATACCTCACTGACGGGTAACAACGGGCTGGGTGGGGGTGGAGGGAATTACAGCACATGGCCACTTTAAATACAGGGAAAATCAGTGAAAGGACTCTAACAGGCCAGAGCATGGCAAACATTGCGGACGAGTTTTGCCCTTTTACCTCATTTCCTCTCCTTTGCTAAAAAAATCATTGCATTCCTAAAGCTAGATCCCAGCGTCTATTCTCTTATTTGGCCACTAACTCATTCCAGAGCCAAAACACCAAGGTACAACATCAAAATTCATTATTTGGCTTAACATGTTCAATTGGGATTTGCCAACTCACGCTAGCACAGATTCTCCCTTTCCCCCTTAAAAATCCACTCCTGCAAAAACACCCTCTCTCCCTTCTCTCGCTCTTGCTCCCTGCTTGCTTTTCTTGCTTGCTTGCTGCTGCTGCTGCTGCTGCTGCTGCTGCTGCTGCTGCTGCTGTCTTGGCAGCTCTTCCCCACCCCACCCCTGCTTGCCCCTCCAGGATAATAAATTTCCTTTGTGCTGAGAATTTGGTGTCTGGGTGTCCTGTACTTATTCCAGAGGGCCAGCCTCCCTTTCTCCATGTTGTATGGGCACCAGTGTTACCAACTTTGTTTCAAGCATGTCGACATTTGTGTCTGCTTACCCTTTACTAGCTCACTTGTCGAAGGAGAAGTCAGTGTGCTCTGCCTCTCCTTCCTGATGACTCTCTAGAGTCTGCTTCTGCAAGAGTGTGCCCTGCTGCTGAGGCCCACGGTGAAGGTTCAGTTGTCCTCAGAGTGAGTGAGCCATGCTCTGTGAGACCCAGGCTTCTCAGACCTGTCCACTCTGAACCAGCTGATGGCCTACTTGCTTCTGAACATGCCCTGTTCAGATCTGGCAGTCCATGTCCATACACTTCTGACTCAGTTGAAGGATAAAGAAGCCAGTGAATCAGAGTCAAAGGGTAAGGAAGCCTCAGTTCAGAACAGGGCATTCTAGGGGAAGGCTGCAGAGGCTACTGTGTGCAGGAGCTGTCACTGGACCCTGGTCTGGGCAGATGTCATTTTATAGTATACAGTCTGGGATTCTCCAACAGGATGGATCTCCTCTGTCTTCGGGAAAGGCTAGAAGTTATCTTCCTAGGAGGGAGTCATCTCCTGCAACATCACTGTCACTTTCCATCTCAAGCTGCCTCCATCCTAGTGCATCTTTTCCCATCCTTAGTTCTGGAGGGCCACACATCAGCAGGTCACATGCCTGAGGCACACTTACTGGTGACAGTGAAACCAGACACTCTGGAGCCAGAAGCCGCCTGTACACCAGATGCCAGGCGCGGCAGCAGCCCCACCAGCCCACCTGCTGTCTGCTGTAAGTCAGCAAACATACCCCACTTTCTTCACACCCTGTCTTTGCTGCTGCAGTGGGTCTACCTACTGAGGAAGTGGCCACGCCAGACCCAATCCATCTACTCTGCAGATAGCGCCAGTTCTGTTGTCTCCCTTAGGCTCGACTTCTGAATTCCATCTAGTAGTAGTCCGTACACCACAGCTGGTCTTCATCTCCCCTGAAAATACTTATTTTTTGCTTCTTTTAAGTGATTGTCATACTGTTTTTAGTAAAACGCCTGTGTTTGTTTATTCTATATTGTCTGACTCAGGGGCAATTGCACAAAGTGCATTGGTCATGTTGCAGTTCCTAGCAGTGTCCGTGTGCTACTGAAACCCCAAGTAGGCCATATGGGCCATTCGGGAGGCTATATATAGGCCATCCTAGAGGAAGAAGAAAACTCCTGCTTTGACAAACATAGATGAGTGCTCAGAATGGACTCTAAGAGGTGCTCAGAATCCAGACAGTGAGGGCCGGCTGCCATGTACTCAGGTTGTGGCCCTAATGCTTAGGGACATGAGCACTGTCCTCAGGAGGACCTAGTTTCCTGGAGAGGGGACTCTGCTTTAGTCTCAGGCTCCTTGTGACTCTGGATATCAGCCCCATCCCAGGAAAAGACTAAAGTAAAATACAATGGTGTGGGGAGCTCCCAGCCACCCCTGAGTGCAAGGCTGAGCACACATCCACTTTGGGGCAACGTGCAATGCACAGCTCAAAGAGAGAAGTTGAGAATATTTGGTTCTGATGGTTTTCTTAGGAAATCACTAAGCTTCCCACAAGGGTTGATGTTGTTGCATGCTGAAACTTTGGGGAAAGTACCTTGCTGTCAGAAAAGGAAACCAATTTGCACGATAGTATGAGATTTTAATGCCTTAGAACCCAAAATCTATTTCCTCCTGCCTTTTGTTCATTTTGCTTGTTTTGTTTTTGTTTTTCAAGACAGGGTTTCTCTGAGTAGCCCTGTCTTGGAACTTGCTCTGTAGACCAGGGTGGTCTCAAACTCAAGATATCCTCTTGCCTCTGCCTCCTGAGTGCTGGGATTAAAGGTGTGCACCACCACTGCCTGGCTTTGCTCCCCACCCTCCCTCAGTTAGGCATGTACTCAAAACCGAGTTATACCCTCAGAAAAATACTAAGTAGAAAAAGAAACATTAAACTTTCAGAAAAGGTGTTAACAGAAAGGCATTTTGGTCTGAGGTGATTTTTCTCCAGACTTTTTTGGATTGTAAGAGGCATAGAGACTGGCACCTTGCCTCCATTCAGGAATGAACACTTCCAGTGCAACTGGCAACGTGAGGCCCTGTCCATCCCTAAAGCATGTCTTTACTCTGGACATATCAAGGGTCTATCTGAATCCTGGAGATTTAGTTCCTTTGTGTCACAAGGACCCTAAAACATTTTTTTTTCTCAATCCTTGAAGTTTCTTCCTGGGAATTCTGGTCACATATTCAGGAAAACACCTTTGAAGGCAGGTCTGATAGTGTGCACCTCTAATCCTAGAACGGAGAGAGGCTGTGATGGGAAAATCTAATAGGTGGGCCTATTAGGAAACAGTGAATGCACGGAGGTGACAAGGAGGTCAGGCTGGGGAAGAATGGGGAGAGATGAGTAACAGGAGGAGAAAGACATGGACTCAAGAGCAGATCTTATTGTCCTTGAAATCAATCCTGTCTCGGCCTCCCAAGTGCCTGATTCACATGTGTACTGCACACCAGGCTACAGCAGTATGTTTTACTGTTTCCCGTGGCACATGAGCCTATCAAAGGCGAACATTGCTTGATACTAGGCTAGGGAATGGACATAAGACTGTTCACAGTGCTATAGCTTCTGTTCATTGAGAAATATTAAGTCATTTTCCTCAGGACCAACTTTTGCCAGCTACTAAGTGGAAATAAATCATTCAATACATTGCAATTACCTCTGTTGTACCATGGGCTGGATGCAGAATTACAGCCCCTTTCAACAATCCAGGAGCTGTAGCACCTGCTCTTACAGCCTGGTTTTGCACTGATTGCCATGCTTATATCGCTAGTAAAACCACCTGTTTAAGTAGGTGAATTACTCTACTTGCTTCCATCAGAGGGAGACAAGGATCTCTAGCCTGGAGGGGGGTGGGGGTGAGGTGGTAATAGGATTGGGGATTTAGGTGGAGGTAGTTTTGCTTCCAAATCCATTTGCTCCCTGAGCCCCAGCCTTTGCTGACCCTCCCCTTCCCGGGCACTCTCTGGCCTGTCACTGCCAGAATGTCTAATAATCTCCATCAAACGAGATGCTACACACACAGTTCTAAACCAGAGCTCCAGGCTGGGACCTAACAGAGTGGCAGAAGCATGGTTTGCCTTGAAGAAATGACAGCCCTCCTTCAGTTGTAGGAGTACTTTCAGGAAACCAGTTTGCACAATAGCCAAAAACTATAATGCTTTAGACAGAAGGGGCAAAACTTTCATTGTTGTTTTCTGAATGGGGGCTGGAACCCAGGCCTTGCTGTACACTACTGATCTATACCCTTAAAGGACTTGTGAAAGAAAAAATAAATTTGCCTCATTGATTTTAAAGATTTTTAACTATGTGTGTGTCTAGGTCTATGCAGGTGAAGTTGCAGATGCCCTCAGAATCCAGAAGAGGGCATTAGATTTCCTGGAGCTGGAGTTATAGACAGTTGTGAAACACTAGTATGGGTTATCTGCAAGAGCAGGCTCTCCAGCTGATTTTCAGAATTAAATTTTATTTAAATTAAAAACAATCTTATTTTACATACCAATCCCAGTTCCCTCTCCCTCTTGTCTTCCATGCTCTCCACCAACACCCCCATCCCAACTCCATCCACTCCCCAGGGAGGGTGAGACCTCCCATGGGGGATCAGAGTCTGTCACACCATTTGAGGCAGGGCCTAGCCCTCCCCTGTGTCTAGACTGAGAGAGTATCCCTCCATAGGGAATGGGCTCCCAAAGCCCATTCATGCACTAGGGATAAATACTGGTTCCACTACCAGAGGCCCCATAGACTGCCCTGGCCTCCCAACTGACACCCACATTCAGGGGGCCTGGTTCAGTCCTATGCTGGTTCCCCAGCTGTCAGATTGGGGTCCATGAGCTCCATCTTGCTCAGTTGTTTCTGTGGGTTTCTCCAGCATGGTCTTGAACACTTTGCTCATCACTCCTCCCTCTCTACAACTGGATTCCAGGAGTTTGGTCCAGTGCTTGGCTGTGAATCTCTGCTTCTGCTTCCATCAGCTACTGGATGAAGGCTCTAGGATGACATTTAATCTCATCAATCTCATTATAGGAGAAGGGTATTTAAGGTAGCCTTTCCACTATTATTTAGATTCTTAGTTGGTGTTATCCTTGTGGATTCCTGGAAATCTCCCTAATGCCAGGTTTCTCCCTAAAACCATAAAGGCTCCCTCTATTAAGGTATCTCTTTTCTTGCTCTTATTCTGTTCTTCCCCCAACTCAACCTTCCTGACCCTTCATGTTCTCCTCCCCCCTCCCCTTCTTCCTCTTTCTCCTACCTCCTTTCCCCCCATCCCCTAGAGCAAGGGGTTACCAGCCTACAATCCACAACTCCAGGGAAGCTAGGAAACAAGGAGGACCCTAAGAGAGGCATACACGGACCCCTGAGAAGGGGAAAGGGACAAGATCGAATTTTTCTTTTTCTTTTTCTTTTTTTTTTGAAGCAGGGTCTCACACTGTTGCCCAGGCTAGCCTCAAACACGAACAGAGAAATTGTAGACACTCTTGTTAAGGTGATGGTTGGGAGGAATTGGCCCTACATTTTTCTGACCCTTGTGTTCTGAGGCACAGAGGCCTCCATCCTAGAGAACAGGTTCCCAGCTGCCTGGACAATGGGAGCCTGGAATGAGGAGGAAGTAGATGCCCTCAGTCTTCATCCTTCTAGAAAAGGGGGGACAGCATCTGTTGACATTCACATATTAACTCCTAGGTGAATTCTGAAAATCTTTTAATTGGGTTCAGAGAGAAAGACTTACATGGGAGGGAGGCCAAACTGATTTGGGTATTTTAGCTACACATGCTAGAAAATCCTGTATCAGGCTGATTGGAGCATCAACAATTTAGAAGCTAAGAGCATTGAAAGTCTGAGGCAAGCTTAGGTCATATACTGAGAGAAAGGGAGGGGGGTAGGGGAAAGGAAGAGGTACTCCAAGACAAACTTTGCTGGAACTGGAACCTATGATAGATTGTTAAGCCATAAGCCATGAACCACACCCCAGCCCAAAGCTGTCTGGGCATAGCCTCGGCCATTGACTTCTGGATTCTAGTCTTAGAGGCAGTCATGTACTTCTTAAGGAAGCTCTGTAACAGCAGGTACTTCGCAGGAGTTTGGTCCCTGCTGCAAAAAGTGATGGAGGAACCACTGTCAAAGATGAACACAGTTTACGGATACAAGGCAGCAGGAATCACATGTGTTCTCTGCTGCTCCAGAGAACCAAAGTGACCCAATGGTCTTGAGCATGAAACACCAGGCAACCACGGGGCACCAAAGAGGTCTGGGGACAATTGGTAGGGTCAAGAACTCAAAACCATCAGTGTACATGAAATCCAACTCTAGCAAAGTGGCAGCCAACTCAGGACCCAGTGTCAGAGGTCAGAGTTAATTCAGTGCCAGTAAGGAAGTTACTTGGCTAGGTGTCCAGGCATCAGGGATACCAGGAACTTTCTAAAAACCACAACTGATAGTAATGGAATGTGGAGAGCAGGTGACCTGGGGAGAAGGCATAGCCCCTGTATGCCCCTATCTACTTCACATCATGGATTGTGCACTAGGTTCCAGACTCAGCAGGTAGCTGGATAGCTTGCCAGGAACTAAGGTCGATCCCAGGCCGGTGTCCCTGCACAGTGGATGGAAGTGAGGAAGCACTGAGGTCAATTCATGGAGACCCTCGCACACTAGCTGTGAAAAGTTATTGTGGTAGATGTATAGGGAAAAACAGGGTATACAACTGGGGACACTAGAAAGCCAGGAGAGAAACCAAGTGAGGGCTGATTGAAGAGGGAACTAAGGACACTGTGATTCAGGATTCAGAACAATTTTGCAAAGTCTGATGCTGCTAGTTAGGTGGCTAAGCCTTTTCAGTGTAGGAATGGCTGGCTTAACTTTGTGTCAGAAGGTATGGGTGTGTACATAGGTGTGTACATGACCTCAAGTCTATGCACATGGAGATCAGAGGTTGATGTCAGGTCTCTTCCTCGTTTGCTCTATCTTGTGTAGAGAGCACTCTACTGACTCAGCCATCTCCCCAGTCCTGGAAAGTTTAGCCTTTAAGACAATTCAGCTCTTTTGGGGCCCGCAAGACAAAAGGCTTGGGAACAGCCTAGCAACCACATGGGCAAAAGGCCTATGTCCTCCCTGTGTCTATTCACTAGATTCTCATTTGGAAATGAGTTAAAAAGGCTTCTATGGCAATTCTTGTTACAATACGGGCAGGCCAGCTTGCCGCCTTCAGCTGCATCTCTCAGGCTTCCACACTGAGTATGTGTGTTCTGCTGTCCCTCTGATGTGTGGTCCAGCCCAGCCTACAAGACCAACAAATTCAGTGACTTAAAGTAACAGAAATTAGGGCTGGAAAGTTGGCTCAGCAGTTAAGATCTTGTAAAGGACCTGGCTCTATTCCCAGCATCCACATAAAGCTTACAACCAACTCCAATCACAGGGGGTCTGACACCCTCTCCTAGCCTCCAATGACACTAGGCATGGAGATGGCACATACACACACATGTAGGCAAAACACTCATGCATAAAATAATAAATCTAAAAACACAGAAATTAACCTAGCATGGTGGCATACACATTAGTACCAGAACTCAGGAGCCATGATGCAGTTGGATCTGAGTTTGAGACCAGCCTGGTCTACATAGTGAGTGCCAAGCCAGCCAGGGCTATACAGTGAAACTTTGTCTCAAACAAAACAATGAATTGTCTCACCATTCTGGAGTGCAGAAGTCAGACTCAAGTTGTGAGGTGGACCGTGCTATTGCTGAAGGTTCCAAAGACCTATCTTCTTTTTAGCTTCTAGTAGTTGTTGGAAATCCCTAGAGTTACTTAGCTTGTACCATCGTCACTTCAGAATGTCTTCAGATGCTCTTCGGTGTGTGTCCAAGTCCCCCCTTTCTTATGAAGATACTTATGAAGATAAGTATCTAATCTAGTATAATCTAGTATAATCTCAATCACATCCATAAAACCTGTTTCCAAATGAGGTCACAGCCAAAGGTTCTGAAGGGACATGAATTCTGGGTTGACACACTTATCATAAGAACAATTATTAAATTATTATTAAATTATTAAACCTAGATGTAATGTTTATTTTTGCATGTCACCTTGAGTGGACCAGGGGATATTAAGATGCCTAGCTAAGCATTCTTTCTTAGAATCAGAAGGTGTTCTGGATGGCTTAGCATATTGACTAGCTAGCTGAGCAGGTGTCCTGTGCCCACCCCTACTCCCAGTGGAAGTTATATAGCAATTTCCTAAAAGGAACAATAACCTTCAGGAAAGCTGTTTCAGGCAGGATGATCTATCAAGAGATGAAACATCCCATCCTATAAAAACTCATTTTAGACACTGGACGCTCTAAAGCATTGGTTCTCCATCTATGGGTGGTGACCTCTTTGGAGGGTGGCATATCCTTCATATTAGATATGTACATTACAATTCATAACAGTAGCAAAGTTACAGTTATGCAATAGCAAGGAAATAAATTTGTTTTTGGGGGGGAATCACCACAACATGAATTGTATTAAAGGTTTGTAGCATTAGGAAGGTTGAGAACCACTGCTCTAAGGGGAAGGTAAAACATTCCACCGTTCAGGGAAGTGTGCTAAGTTCAAGAAATAAACAACTCAGTAGCTTTACTGAGTCCCTAAACGACTAGATTCATAGGCAGGTCTCCAGCTTTTGTAAGGCATCCGGGGGTAGGCTAGAGGGATGGAGCTGTCATTTCCGCTTCTACAAGTTACTCCAATAAAACTCACTGGTTCACCAAGTTGGATTTTGGAGGTATCCTTACTTGGGTCTGTTGCTGGTACCCTATCTGGGCTAAGCAGTGCATAGTTCAATCTTTTGAAAACCAAAGAGGACAAAAAGAATTGTCTTGGGGTTGGAGAGATAGCTCAGCAGTTAAGAGCACTTGTTGCTTTTGCAGGGAACCTAGCTTAGATTCCCAGCACCAACATGGTGGTTCACAATTGCCTGTAACTCCAGTTCCAGAGATCAGATATTCTCTTCTGACTTCTGTGGGCACCAACCACACACGGTACATATGCATACACGCAGGCAAAACACTGGCATAAAGTAATGAATCTAAAATTCTTTTTGGCTGGAGCTCAGTATTACACCCATCACCCCAATCCTATGTATCATTTTGACTTGTCTCTTCCCCAGTCACTCAACACCCAAACCAATACACTCATTTATGGGAAAGTCACCTACTTTGTCCCTCTGGAGATAGTCTGTCTTTACCCTTAGTGTCCAGGTCTATTTACTTTCACACCCCCCATTCACTCTTCTATAGGTAATTCATTAAGTTCCTGGAAGGAAGCCAGCCATAATTTATACTGAACATTCTGTTAAGACCAATTAGAATTTCAATGATGCTGCAGATTGAAATGTTGTAGGTTCAGGAACAAGTATCTTATCCCTGAATAGCCAATTTATTGCCTGTCTGTGTGACTTAACATCATGTGACTCTCATACTCTTACATGCATGTAATGTACAGAAACTCAGAAAAGTGCATGCTTGTGCTCCACCCCTTAAAAAATCTACCTAGTCTCTGTGAGATCTAGACCAACCTGGTATACACAGTAAGTTCCAGGCCATCGGGAGCTACATCATGAAGCCCTGTCTCCAAACTATTAATACCACTGAGTTATAAAAATAATCAAGTTTTTTAGTTGAAATGTAACCAACCCATTCCCCTACTTATATACAGTGTACAGAATTCAGCCACACTGGTCTGTTGGTCTTGAGTTCTAGTGGTTTTTTACCGGGTTTTGCTGTTAGTTGTATAGAACATGCCCCTGCCTTCCATCTCCATCCTTCTAACCTCCTTTCAGAAATCCTCCTCATGATACCTGGGGCTCTCCATCATTACTTACCTACATTTAGAGGTTTACAATTGTTACCAGACAAACAGCTCCAAATGAGCAGAGACCATGACTGTTGTGTATTGAGCCAGTATGGTATTGAGCCAGTCTGGCACTAAGCAGAATCTGCCAGATGATCAAAGGAAGGAATGACCTAGGTAGGAGAAAATTGAGAATCCAAGCACAGCTTATGAAAATCAGCATTCCTCCCTATCAAACAGGGTAGCTGGGCTCTAACATTTTTAGTTACTGCCTACCTCATCAAGGTCTCTGACTCTCCAGTCAGTTGTGACTTAGCCATAACCTAAGTTCACAAGCTTTTAGCATTAGTAATTTTCAAGTTCATTTTCATCCTGATGTTGTTCAACCAGTAATTTTCCTTGGAACAAAAAAGAGCCAAATAATTATCTTTGCTATTAAATACTTCAAATTTTTAAGATGATAGCTTAAGGATATTAAGGACATTATAAAATGAACTTTACCGTTTTACATTAGCAAAATATTAAACTCACAGTAACTTTTACTGAAACACTGATACATATAACATCTTAAGTATAAAACTAGAAAACATGTGAAAAGTCAGAAATTTTTCCACAAATTCCACATGTATGAAATGGAGCTTATTTTTTTTCCTCTTGAGACAGAAACTATATACTTGTGGCTGACTTGGAACTTGCTATTGTAGACCAGACTGGCCTCAGACTTAGAGATCTGCTTGCCCCTGCCTCAAGTGCAGGGATTGTAGGCTTCCTCCACCACATCCAGATGAATTTATTTTATTGACAAGTCTATAGAAACTGCAAGTAGGTCTATGGCTTTAAATGATATTTGATTGAGGTTCAGCTTATAATAAATCTGTTTAGTTTCCAGTTCTAGGCAGTCCACCTACAAAGGTTATCTGAAAGCTAAACAAGATAATATAAGGGAACAGTTGCTAGTTTGTATTCAAAGGTTAAAAAAGCATTGTAGCATGTATCAGTTAGAAAATGAAAAGGGTTAAACAAAACACTGATAATTTACCAAAACAAATCTTAGTATTGGACTAAGCCACAGAATAACTCTACACCCACAGTGGTCAAAATGTTATTTCCAAAGGAAAGAATAGAATAACTGATGAGCTACTGGTAAACTGCTGTAAAAGACATATTACTATTAATGACTTAAAGTCTTTGAGGTGCACTGATGAGTGTGTGTGTGTGAGAGAGAGAGAGACAAAGAGAGGAGGGAGGGAGGGGGAGAGGAAGGGGGAGAGGGGGAGAGGGAGGGAGGGAGGAGAGAGAGAGAGAGAGAGAGAGAGAGAGAGAGAGAGAGATGGGTCTTGGGAATCCAGCTTACCTGCTGAGTCATCTTAAAATGTTTGAGAATTTGCTTACATTACTTTTTTTGGGGGGGGGGTGTAAAACATTAAAAAGCCCCTTTCTCCCTCTTACCTTCCTGTAGCTAATCCACTCCGCTCCCAAGCACTGGTGTGGCAGTGAGCCTGACAGGTGACCTCTCTGAGCCACTAAGGCCAAGCTGGAGCTCCTCAAGGGAAGGAAAGGTGCTGAACAGAATTCAATGAATACATTTTCGCTTACTCACTGGAGCCTCAATAGAACTTACCTGAACTTTTCTATTCCTTCTGTTTGTCAGTAAATAAGGAGAAAATGTGAAAACTTGAATTCATCACCAGTATTTTGTTAACCTTTCAATATAACATTTCTTGACAATTAGTATCAGGTTCCGACTTAATTTAATATTTGTAAATTTGGAAAGCTTATCAGTAAGTAACCAAAACAAGGGCCTTGTTTCTTGACCATGAATGTACAATAGTATATACTGTGCCATTATCCTCAACAAGGTAGGAAGGCAAAATAAAGACAGCAGAAGTAATTACAAGTCCATTTTTTTGAACTCTTTAAGATACAAGAAAAGGTGCAATCAAATCAACCAATCATTAAATAAATTTAAATATGAACCACATGAGAATGTAAATTAAGTACTGTTTATTTGTTCAGCATATTATCATTGTGGGTTTAAGGCCTTATCTGTTAGAGATAAGTATAAACATGAAAGTATTTCTATTATATATGTTTTAAGTACTCTGGTTTAAAAAGCAATGTGATATAGGGATGGCAGAAGGATAATATGGTAGACCAGAGTATTTTAATGCCCCTGTTATCTACAATAAACAAACAGATTTCATGTACCTATACAAGGTACCTGGTGTAATGTGCCAGAGTGTTGAGGGACACGTATGGGGAAGGGTGCTGGTGGCGGGCAGGGAAAGCCAAAAGGAATTCAATAGCCATTATGTCAGAACTGATTCATCATGAAGGGTCAAGGGTGAGTGGTCCCTCCTCTGCTAGGCTGGAAGTCACTACACAGTAGTCACCACTCCGTTTCTAAGTACAGCACATCAGCAAAACCACTGACAGAATTATATTCCCAATATGCAAACTTGCTTATGCCATTTAGCTCAAATTCACAAGAGAATTTTTTACACCAGGTGCAATTTTATGTATAAAAAAACAATAACCTGGAAGTCTTAATTGAAGGTTAAACAGTAGCCCAAGTGAACTTCATCACCAAGACGAAATGCTGTTGGCTGCTTGGATGACTCACAGACATTTATAAATGTCTTATTTTCTGTCCAACCTGATATTCCATCCACATAGAAAAAGGCATTCTGTTTCTTTATTTTTTTTATTTGACAAGCAGCAACATCATGTTTGTCATTTTAATGTAGATACAATTATTAGGTTATCTGTCATATTACAATATTTAAGTTTTTATTTTATGTCCTTTAAGATACATTAAAAAAAAAAAAAAAACACATCAACTGCAAACGTGAAGGGGAGAAAGCATGGTACCCAACCAAATTCCACATTTCAGCAATACTTCACTCATTCTTTTAATAAAGTTTTAAGAAATGTCATAATGACATGAGCTTGAAATATCTCTAGGCATTTTCTTTGACGCTCATGACGTGGCACTGGTGATGTTGTAAACAGCAGAAAAACAGGGGCTGCCAAATGACCAAAGTATGGAGGCACAGGCCTGCTTTTTCCCACAGGAGCACACCAAATGGTGATGGCAATGACCTCAACACCCACATCAGAGACGGTGTCACGCGACGTAACTGTATTCATCTGCAGTTGCTTGGCTGCGCTCAATGTACTGCTTGTCTATCAGAACTTCTATGCACTTCTTAATCATGCTGATACTGGGATTGAACCTGGCTCTTGACTGGCTTATTACCTGTGAGAGAGACAGGGAGTCAAACTATCTCTAGTTATTAAGCATAAGCATCCATTTCCAACCCATTAGCTATAAGGAAAAGAACATCACTTTTGGAGATTTCAGCAGACCTCCCTAAAGGAAAAGGGTGCATAAATGTTGTACTGAAAAAGGTCCTGTAACAGACAGACCTGATGTAGCAAGTAACACATCACTATGCAACATTCGCTGTAACACCGAACAAGGCAGTGCACAGAGAGACCACTAACCAGAGCTATCAGTGTTTACATAAGAAAAGTAAGCTTATATACAAACTAAAGGAAAAACCTAATGCTTGCATTAGGAATTAAAGTGCAGAATATAAGACAAAGCAAAATAGTAAAACATATACATAAGCAAAATTACCAATGTCTTCACCTACACACCCAATATGCCTCCACATCTATTTCATGCTAACACTACTTTTATTCTCATGCATATTCTTAATACCACAAACTTTTCTTTCAATGCAAGCTGAGATCTCTGCACTGCAGAGTAGCCTTAGAGTGTTTAGTCCCACACAGATATTTGTGTAAAGGGAATGAATGAACACTCAAACACTTGAAGTGTTTCCTTTTTCCAGATGGACAGGCAAATTGGCAAGTTTAGGATCTCTAAAATTCAAAACAGAGCAAGGCTGGCTCTACCAGTGAAATTGTGAGAACTCTTTAAGACCAACATTTCATTGCGCCATTTGGTCAGTATTAGTTGTCCCAACTTTAATAAGTGCACTACAGAATCCTGAGGGTATCTCCCCTTTTACCTCTTGAATAAGGGCATTGTGCCGAAGCACTTTGCGTGCTTTCATGATGCGGACGATAGCAGCTTGGAGATACATTTTCCGGTCTTCATCTACAGCACTTCTTGTCTGTTCCAGTTCCTGTTTTTATGGGAAATGGAGACGACCAAACAGGATACTGTCATTCAATGTTTTAAATTTCCATTAGTGAATTTTTTAAATTCCAGTTACTAATTAGCATCAGGGGCTAGAGAAATGTCTCAGCAGTTAAGAGCATTTGCTGCTTTCACAGAAGACCCAGGCTTGGTTTCCATGGTCCACATGATGGACAAGTCCCTCACTTCTGGATTCTTCTTGCCTCAGGCATGAATAAAGCACACATACTTACATGCAGGCGAAACTTTCAGGGACATACAAAATTTAAAAAGTCTTAAAAAAAATTATACACTAAGAGGGCTGGGGAGTTAGGTCAGTTGCTAAAGTGCTTGTTATATGCTACAGAGCAGGGAAGAGCTGAATTCTATCTCCAGTGCCCATGGAAGGAAGGGAGAAGAGAAGGATAGGTGGGGGTAATGGCTCCAAGAAACCACACCTGAGATTGATCTTTGGTTATCAAACATGCATGAAAGCACATGCACTGCCCCACACAAACTAGGAAAAAGCAACAAAACATACAGTAGGGCTGAGCCAACATCACAAAACATCTTTTAACACCTATAGTGACTTCTGCATAATTTGTAAGGATAAAGCTAGAAGGTTACTTTTGAAATTTACACTATTTCTAAACTATACTGGAATACAAATAAGCAGTAAACAGGACTTAGGTTACAGAACAAAAATTTAAGACTATTGTCTTATCAGAAGGTATCTGTGCCAAGATGCTTTCAGATGAAGTTGTAGCAAGTGCAGTGATTAGCTCTAAGAGCTAGGGCTGGTGTGGAGTTCTCTTGGCTCACGCAGAAGAGACAAGGAAGATAGGTCAGAAAAGGGTGATCACCAGTGAAATACAAGGGTTTGTGGCACAGAGGCAGACTATGCCAGAGGATTAGGGATTGCTCAGCAGCCTTTTAAGGACAAATCCTTTAGACTGTTGCTCATGATCACATTAGGGTTCAAAACTCATGGCAATTAATGTGTATGCCTCCCCCATGGAGAAGTTCCTCCAGAGGGCTGATATCTTATCTACTTCCCATCCCATAGAGCCCAAAAGGCAGCCAGGAAAGTCTTAATGAAGCCCAATGATCACCCCTGAACTCAAACACTCAAAAGCCAACCACACTGTTTCGTCCAAGAGTCTCAACCCCGCTCCTGCTGGTTCAACACACCAAATTATGGAGGGCAAGCTGTGCATACATGCACAAGTTTGGCAAGCATTTGTCTCAGTTTTTTCTTTTACAAAAATGAGTTTCAAACTTAAAATTATAATACTTCAATTCAAGAAAGGCATCTTTAAAGAGAAAGTAGAGAAAAGCTAACCTTCTTAGCCCTCCTGGCCTCCCTTCTTTTAGGGACTCACATTTCAGACAGGCATTCTACCTTTGAGTTACACTCACAAGCCCAAACTATATGTTTTAAGATACAATACTAGACTGGGGATATAACTTAGTGTCAGAGCATTCACACAGCATGCTTGAAGTCCTGACTCAATATTTATTATATTCATCCATCCATCCATCCATCCATCCATCCATCCATCCATCCATCCATCCATCCATCCATCCATCCACCCATCCACCCATCCACTCTCCCTTACCCACCCACCATCCCCACCTCATACAGTTAATGTTTGCTATTAAAGAAGCATTTGCTCAGTAGTGTATATAGACACCGGCAAGTTGCCCAAGTTCCTTTAAGTAATCCTAATTAAACCTATGGTGTCATTAAAAATAAAGAGAGGCCAATTGGGACGAGGGTATCAGCAGAGTGAGAGAGGGGATGAGAGAGAAACACACTGTACACACAGATTAAAATTTCACAACAAAACCTACCACTATTTGTAACTGACATGTGCTAATTAATGATTAGATAACTGAACCAGAGCTCCCTTGAATAAACTGCCTATTTATCAAACTACCAGCAGACACTTAATTGCAAGGCCAACAAATGCAAGAATAAACCAGAAAAGGCTTTATCGTATTATTAATTTTAGAATGCAAAGGTATGCTTGATCTCAGTATAAAATGGACTCAATCCATTGCTTAAGTATTTCTAAAAGAATTGACATCCAAACAAGCACTTACTTGTGGTGTATCCTTCTGCATTGACGTAGTAATTTTAAATTTTGTTCTCTTACTGCTGAAGCTCATATTTAATGAAAATGAAGATTCTGCATCAATATCTTCCTATATTTAAAACAAAAAAATTTTGATTTCACATTTACCAGAATTTTAATCAGTTTCTATTTAGGAACTAGCTATTTCTAGGCCCAGCCATTGCATATACTATCTTCTGTCTAAAAATGCTGCAGTAACCACACTGCTGACAAGTGAGCCAACTCTAGAGGAAGCTGTGCTTCTAAGGTTCTGATGCATCCAGTTGAGCTTCCAGTAATATTTTGTTCATTTGTGGGAAAGCCAGTGAACTTTTCTCATGATAAAGTTGCTAAGATAGCTGGGCGTTGGTGGTGCACACCTTTAATCCCAGCACTTGGGAGGCAGAGGCAGGCAGATCTATGTGAGTTCGAGACCAGCCTGGTCTAACAAGAGCTAGTTCCAGGCCAGCCTCCAAAGCTACACAGAGAAACAAAACAAAACAAAAAAAAACTGCCCATACCGCACATAAGAGAATCTCCATCTGCTAGAATTTGAAGTCCCTTGGGAATGTTACCTTTTCTGAATCATGGTTAATCATTTTCACATCAAGTAATGATTTGATTGTTTTGGTCAGCTCCTTTTCATTCATCTGAGTGCTGTCTTGAAGTTCTTTATAGCTAACAGTTTCACTGTTGTTAAAGGCAAGAAGAACTGCCATTTGGTAGGTTGTAACCATAGCTACATATGGTTTTCCCAAATAGTTCATTTTAACTTCACCTACAAATAAAACAAAAATTGACAGTATCTGATCATCCCAACTGTTTTCATGTCAAAACTATGATAGTTGATATTTTGGATTGTTTCTCCCTAAAAAAGGAAACCAAAGACATTTTAAAGCTATTATGAGGGCATTCCAAAGTTCTTCTTTGCAGGACATGGGGCTGTCATGTGGGAGTATTGAGTATATAGTAACAGCTGACCTATTACAACTTTGTCAAAGCTGAAGCACAATAGCAACAGGAAAGCAGAACCAATGGTGGAGGGGAGACAGACAAAACAGAGAGAGAGTGAGAGAGTGAGAGAGAGAGAGAGAGAGAGAGAGAGAGAGAGAGAGAGAGAGAGAGAGAAAGCCAAAATCTACCACTAACTGCTTGTGTTCTCTGGGTCTGATGGCCTGAGTTCAGCCCTAGTACCCACACTGCTATCCTCTCATGTCCCCATGCCAGACGTGGCATGCCTTGGTGTACTTTACAAAAGCACAAACACAGATTCAGACCAAGATGGCCTCAAACTCACAGAGTTGAACTAATTCTGCCTCCCAAGTGCTGGAATGTGTCAGTGTCCAATATAGGCAATTTTTCAAAGTTAAAATAAAATAAAATAAAATAAACCCCAGTAAAACCCCCAGTGGATAACTTGCTTGCTGCACAAGTACTAGGACCCACAGAAAGTTGGAATCTCTAGCACCCACAGAAAGCTAGGCCCAGGGGCACATGTCTGTAATCTCAATGATAAGCAAACTTGTTGATCTGGTGAGCTACAGGTCCGGTGAGAGGTAATGTCTCAAAAAATAAGGGGGAGGAAGTCAGCCAACGTTGACCCCAATCTCCACATGCACCCAGAGGGTGAGCACATTCATGTGTATACCCATGCATAACTCAAACATAAATTACTCAATTAAAATAATTTGAGAATATGGGATCAGCCCTCAGTGGACCGCTGTACCCCTCCAAGGTTCCAAGACACTGTAGCAAAAGGGAAAGGAAGAATTGTTGGATGGGAAAGAATGCTCTGCACATTCTCTTCTGAATGTGACATGTACCCATGAATTCGGAGCAGCTACCTGTTACAGACTTGTACACACCTGGACTCATCAACATCTCCAGTGGATTAGGTGCTCTCATAAGGCCCTACCCTGCATTCCTAACTAAATGCAGTGGGTCACACACATGCACATTCAGACAATGGGAATTAGAGGTTCAGTAGGAAGGTATAGAGCACAGAGAGAAATATGAACAAAGTATGTTATCATACTTTATTTTTTATATCATATTATATCATATCATATTATATTTCATATATATGTATGAAATATAAAAATTAGATGTATTTCACAAGTAGGGAAAAAATCAGAATACCTGTTTTAGTCAATAAAGCTGCATACCTAAACAGTGCAGTATTATTAATGTGAGCCATACTCTGAGATGTAACTCAGTCAAACAAAGACAAATTACACTTATACTGAGGTGAAATCTTTGAGGTAAAAGGGGGGTTCCTAATATAATGGTCATGGCAGCAAGAAATATTTCCTTGTACCATTTTCCTTCTTGTCTGTATTTTAATTTTATGTGTTTAATGTTATGAGTGTTTTTCCTGCATGTGTATCTGCACAATATTTGTGCCAGGTACCTGTGGAAATATGAAGACAGTCACATCCCATGGAAGTGGGGTTATAGCTGGCTGTGGACTGGTCTGTGGGTGCTGGGTCTCTCCTCATACCACATCTATGAGCTAATACCACACCCTTTGCTCCTTGTACTGAGGGAAACATGACTTATAGCCTTCCCAAAGCCTAAGAAAAAGAGTATGTGCCTTTGTTCTGGCTGAACATCTCCAGGGAACGGAGAAAAAAGGCAGTCTTAGAATACCTGCTTCTCTTCTGACACTTCATGACAGCACTGTAAATAAAAGTCAATGCACAGGGCTACGGAAACCAGAGAACAGCTATTCAAGAATATCTAACCCATTAGTCTGCTTTTCTAAATAAATTCTCTAGTATCTATAAAATGATTGGCTACAAAAATGTACTGCCATAAAACTCAAGAAATGTCTTACTTAAAAGGAACATTATCACCAGCATTATAAACATAGTTGAAGGATGGTATACTTCCTTAAGGATACAAGAAACAGAGATGGAGAAAAATGGATTAAAATCTAGAATTAGGCTACAGAAAGTGTCGTTCTAAATTAACACAATCAGGTAAATATCATTAAACGAGTAGTAATTAAATGTTCTTTACCTGTACAGAGATAATGTAACCACGTCAGTTTCCTTCCACTGAAATGCTGGCTATAAAATAATTCAAACTGTTGAAAGAGAGAGATGTCAAGCTATTTTTAGGTCCTGTAACTTATTACCACACTGAAAAGGTAAACGCATCTTAGTCCACTTAATGATAAACCTTGTCCAGAGTACCTGCTCAAGATCATGAATAATCAATCCAACTGCTAAGTAGGTGTGCTGGCACCAATCTGTGGCAAACCTGCTGGGTCAGCAGTGACTTGCTGCTCTGGTCCTGCACATAAAGTATATACCCCTGCAGAGCAGCCAAGTGCTATGGTGTACATTCACAGTCCCAGAGATGTAAAAAGCTAAGACAGAGATTCACTTGAGCTCAGGGGCCACACTGGGATACAGCATTAAAAAGGGGCAGAGTAACTCATGCAGACAACTCAGACAAGTCTATGGAAAGTTCTCTGCTACAATGTGAGTTACTAAGACATGTTGGCATGTTATTTAACTAACCCAGTTTGTACATGTATGTATGTGAAAGGTAGGAGTTAATATGGGCATGTCTTCCTTGATTGCACCTGTACATTATTTTGAGAAAGGGGCTTCACTGAATCTGGAGCTTGCTATCTCAGCTGCACTGGCCAGCCAGGAACTCCCAGGGTGCTTGCATCTTCTCCCTGACCAGCACTGGGCACCAGAATCTGAATTCAGGTCCTCAAGGTTCTCATCTTGAGCAGCAGTCACTTTACCCACTGTGCTGATCCCCAAGTCCCATTCTAGCTCTTTCTAGTTTCCCCCAAACCTCAGCACCTGAAAATTTTACATCTTTGCATAAAATCAGAAATACATCAATATTAATCTGTACTTTATAGATTCTGTTTAAAGATCAAATATGCCATCACATGCATTTCAACATGAAAGCCATACCTACATTTACCAGCCCACAGACTCACATAATGGACAGGATAACCAATGTGTATGTGTGGTGAATACACAATGGGGTCCATGGTTTTTTTTTTTTTTTTTGGTTTTTTGAGACAGGGTTTCTTTGTAGACCAGGGTGGCCTCAAACTCACAGAGATCGCCTGCCTCTGCCTCCGGAGTGCTGGGATTAAAGGCATGCGCCACCAAGGCCTGGCCAGGGTCCATGAATTGACATCCATGTCAACAATAACATGAATAAAGCTGTGGGGCTCAAGGAACCAATCTATCCACAGCCTTTTTTTGATGTTATTGCATTTAAATTTGTAATTGTGTGAACACAGTATAAAGAGGTAAATTAGCAGTTAAGGACACGTACTGCTCTTGCAAATAATATTCTGGTTCCCAGAACCCACAAGAAATGGTTCATAGTTCCCCAGTTCTAGGGGATTCCACCACCTTATCTGACTTGTGGGCACCTGCACTCACATGCACATACACACAGACAGATACATGATTCACATTAGATACATATATACAATTAAAAAAGAATATCTTTAAAAATTTTTATCAACGCTTTGAAATTTTAAAAATTCCTTCCTTGTACTGAATGTGTAACATTTTTTTTGACATAGGGTCTCAGATAGTCCAGGTGGCCTTTAGCTTAATGCATAGCTGAGAAGGACTTTGATCCTCTCTCTGATTTCCTGCCTCCACCTCCTGCATGCTAGGATTACAGCATAGTTTTGTGATGGGGTGGAACCCAGGGCTTCCTGCATGAGCTATATAGTCCCAGTTCACATTTTTTTTTTTCATTTTTAATTTAAATTGCTGTGTGTGATATCACAATCCTTTAATCCCAATACTCGGGAGGCAGAAACAGGTGGATCTCTGTAGACCAGGCTGGGCAACAGAGTGAGTTCCAGGAAAGCCAGGGCTTTTACACAGAGAGATCCTGCCTTGAAAAGCAAACAAAATATATATTTATATATTTATCCATTTGTGTGTGCATGCCCATCTCTATATAAAAGGTCAGCCTCTGGGATTTCTGTCCTACCTAACAGAGACTTTCACTTTTTATGTTTCCTCCCCACCCACCCACACAACTCTGGCTGTTCTGTAACTCGCTTTGTAGATAGACCAGACTAGCCTTGAACTCAGAGACCCATCTGCCTCTACCTCCCGAATGCTGGGACTAAAGGTGTGTACCACTACCACCTGACTCCATATATTATTTTTTTGGTATCTCACCTCATATATAACATGTCTCAACTACAGGAAAATTAAAATGTTAACCATGACTAAACGAAGCATAAACATAGCCTCAAAGCTCAAATGGAAAGGTAGAATGACACCGAGGCTTTCTCTTTTTTCTAAACTAATGTACATTATTTATTTGGGGTGATGGAGTGCTGTCCATGGGCCACACGTGAATGTGAGAGGACAACCTGTGGGAGTTGTTTTTTTTCATCAACCATGTGGGGTCTAGAAACTGAATCCAGGTTGTCAGGCTTGGTACCAACTGCCATCACCCACTGGACCATTCATCAAATTAGCCCTAAGCCTTCATATAATACCAAAACTTTTATGATTATAGGTGCTGAAGAACCAGTAGGCTTACCCCAAACAGAAATACACAACACACACACACACAGAGGCATTGCAATGCCTTTGTTTACTGGTATCATTCCTACACACTTACCATTTGTACACTTTTTTCTAACTCTTGTGGAATAGCAAATGTTGACGAAGGAGCCTGAGTGAGAGGCCATGCACCAGCCTAAAAAGAACAGTGAAATAAAAAATTCAACAAGATAGACATTTACCAGGCAAGCAAGCAGCTGAGACAGACCTTTTCCCTTTCTCACAATGCTGACAGTGCTATGGTCTTCACCATCAGGACACATTTTATTCCATGTCTATAAAGTGTGACCAGCTGACCATACACTATCATCAGGAGTTAGTTGCTAGCTTTTATATCACAATGTCAAATTTCATAAATGTAAAAAAGTAGTATCATACCTGAAGGACATATATTTGGAAACTAATCCCCAAATCTATCACTGTGTCTTGGTTTCTGATGAAATTGTTGAACTTATTGTTGAGATCAGCACTGACACTCATATCTGTGTACATCCGATGCAGCTTGCTAGTAAACTCATAACCACAGGCTTGCTGGAAAACAAATTGCAAAGCATATAACCTAAACTGAGAATAATCAATCAGGGATGAATTAGGAGACTAGAGATGGGTTTTGTCCTTTGAGTCTCATAATGACATGTAGCATTGTATGCAAATACATTTACGTCTGGACTGCTGTGACGTATGCAGTCATTACATACAATGAGCTATTGACTGTTGGTTCGATGATTTCTATGATTTGTGTTACCTTTAATTTATTGATCATGGCTTCTTCAGAATCCATAGACATAGACAACCCATGAATTAGACGTTTTGCTAGCATTCTTGCATAGAACTGCATGAAAATATAAATGGTTACTTTCATTATGACTTGAAGTTCAAAATAAAGCAAAGCTGATAACTATAATCTGAACATTTTGTTCAGCTTACCTTCTGAAAAACGTCTTTGTCATCGATGTATTTGAAAACAGTGATGAAGCTGGTGAGTTTGTCCTCCACTTCATTCTCAGTCATCCCCTTTGCTGACTTCTTTAGCAAGTTGTCACAGTACTTAGCAAGCTCAAAAAGAAATTGGTAATAAATCTTACAAAGGGCCCTTGGGACAGACACCTCAAAGGTGGCAACACAAAAAGTGAATAGGTGGGTCACTTAGAACTGATGTAAAGGCCTAACCATGAGTTACCAGCAACAGCACAAAAGGAAAGTGCCCCAATAGACATAGTTGTTATGTCCTAAAGTTATGCTTAAAATTATGGATGTAAAAGAAAAATCTAACCAGCAATTAGTGATCACAATAAGCAGTACATTTTTCTTTTTAACAGGATCATACTATTTGTGAATTATGTTCTCCTATGGTTAAGAAAGGGCACATGCTTTGATGAATTCTATACATAAATTCAAAACTGTAAATAATGCAATTTTCAGTTTCTGAAAAAAAGTACATGAAACAAATTAATTTGCCAGTCTACTAACTTTTCCTTTACTGACTTTGCATGAGATTACTTTTAAGCAACTAAACTTACCAGTTCAGGTGCTTTGCAAACAGATTTGGGTTCTCTGTAATTTACAACAGATGTAAGGGCCTAAACAAGGAAACAACACATGATTAGATACCAGAGGCAGGCAAGAGCACACAGGAGGCTAAGAATCAGCTGTAATCAGGTCTATAATACCCGGTTCAGCCATCTCTGTGTGTGAATGTGTAGGTGTTCTCCTAAGGGAGAATATACTTTAGCTATTATTGTTCTTCAAGAGCCAGCCCACCTTGTGTTTCGAGGCAGAGTCACTGGGACCTACAGCACACTGAGTGCTAAGCTAGCTGGACAGCAAGCCCATGACACCGGTCTTCACCTCCCCAGCACTGGGATTATACTACAGTTTGTTTTTTTTTTTTTTACACACAGGTGCTAAGACTGTGCTATTTATTTCCCCAGCAACTCTAAAGGCTATGTATTAAAAGGGACACTGGCATGCCTGGGTCCTTCTTTTCCCTCTCTCTCTGCTTCTTTGGGTCACCATTAGGTGAACAGTTTCATCTACCATGAGATGCCCAAAGGCAATTTGGTCAATTAGTAAGGCAGAAACTTGTGAAATCTTAAGTTTAAAAAAAAAAATTTCCTTGTGCTTAGCTCAGTATTTTGTCATGCTGACAGAAAGCTAAGTTACCACACAAACCAAAATATTATTATAAGAAGCACTTATGCCTTTCCTCATTATAAGTTGGTATTTGCTGAAACGTTAGCAGTACTTTTTGATATTTTACAACCTGTAAGTGAGTTTTCTATGTCAAATACCAATTCAAATTCCTGGTGTCTTTCAAACCAAGAATGGATACAGACTAAATATAGTAAAGGCTATAGGGAACTACCAGCCCTACCACTGTCTGGACTATACAAAGAAAGTATCAGTACTAACAGACACTAGGATTATGCACAACAGTGTACTAACAACAGTAACACTGACATAAGGAACTCTATGGGTGCTCACTATAACAACTTAAAACTTAGACTCTCAAATTCAAAGTGGTTATTTAATGAGATCTCAAGATCTCAAACTTAGATGGCTAACAAAGATGTCTAATTGAACATTGTATATTACAGGATAAGCAGAATTTTATGTACATATAGCTTAGGCATGTGTATTTGTTTAAAAGTTACCTTATCTAAAGCACTCATAAAATGCTGATCACCATTCAAAACAGTGTTGATAAGTTGGACAAATTTACCATGTACTTCCAAAACTGATTCCACAAATAGTGTTGGCATCTAAAAACATAAAATACAAGTATAAATTTATATTTTAAGATAATTAAGAAAAAACTTTGGCTGAAGAGTAAAAGCTTACCCCTCCCCCTACCTCCACTCCCGCAACCCACCTGCCATCTCTAGCTACACTGGCCACAAAAATCTAAGACTTGGGGCTGGATAGATGGCTCAGTGGTTAAGAGCACTGACTGCTCTTCCAGAGGACCTGGGTTCAATTCCCAGCACATGGCAGTTCACAATTGTCTGTAATTCCAGTCTGGGGGGAGGTGGGTCTGACACCCATGGCAAAATACCAATGAACATTAAACAAAATAAATGAGGCAAGTAAAAGAAAAAATCTAAGACTCCTCTTCTATCAAATGGGACAGCTATTCAACACCAGGCCTAACAAGTCCTCTACCATATAAACCTACATACATACCCCTAAGTCCCAGGCCTGTCAACACCAGGCAGCTAGAAGAGGATTAGACAGCCAGTTACTGGGAGAATGGGACCCTGGAATTGGGCAGAGTTAACTCCCCCAAGCTAAAGGGTCGAAATATACTTAAAATTGAGTTTCCCTCTCAAAGAAAATGACTGAATTTGAAAGTGACATAAATTCGTATTCTCACATCTCAGCCTTGAAATGAAGCTCAGTTTTTGTTCAGTGTCACTCAAAACTCTGCAAACTTAGCAACAAATTTTGAACATGGCCAGTAATAACACCTATGATATATGGTCACTGGCTGGTAGGAGCCTCTTCAAAAAGATGAGGATTAGGGAAGCTGAGGGTGAGTGACTGGGGCCAGCTAGAGGCAGGGAAGGTTTTTAAATCTGCCGCTTACAAAGAAACAAAATTATATAGAAACTGCAAGAAGGTTAACAAATGCTCGTGGCAATCAGTACTGTTAGGAAGCAGCTGCTCTCAACAGCTTCTCACAATTTAGTAATCCCAAGAACTCACTAAGTTCGAGATTTAAAACATTTGAATATAAATAAGTGGCTTAGTTTCTTATGACAAAGCCCTTCTTTATAAACCATCAAGGTCAAAAGAAAACCTCTCTATGTCTGGTTAAGAGAGTGTGCTCTACCCTTCTATACACTCACGTGTTCCTGAGTTAGGTTACTGGTTGCTCTAAGGCCCTCATCGTGAATATGATTTTGCAGCTCCTGAATCATATGAGGTAAGCCACTGGACACAGCACGGAGCAAGACGTACATATTTGCCATGTCTGAGAGAAAAAGAGCGTTTATTAAGTTCTCAACCTTATTACGTAATGCATGCTTTAAAATGGAGAAGTTAAAAGGAATGTGTGGATAAAAGGCACGCCCCACTTTAACACAAACATACACTCTCACTTCCCAGTCACCTTACCTCCCTCTCCACAAGAAAGCAATGCTGTTGTTCTTTACTATTTAATGATGACGGAGGAAAATTCAAGAAAATACACATATTTCTTCCCCTTCTTTCCTTTGACTCAAGTACTATTGTGCATTGTATGTGCTATTAGCAACTTCAGGCTATCTAAACTTACAAGTATCTTATACTAGTACATAAAGCAATTCCATGTATTTCACAGCTTTGTTACAATTACTGGGAAATGATTGATGTTGTGATTAATAACTTGGGGAAGAATATCTGTAGTATAAATCCCTGAAGATGCTATGGTTTGTGATCTTATAGTGAGATCCTTCTAAGCAGAGAACCAAGCAAGAAGTTCCTGTGACACTGAACAGTGAGAAATAATGCTACTGCATACTGTCTTCATCTTAAATGACTTGTTGAGATATTAATATACATGCAGACAACTGTCTGTATGACTCTGTAAATTAGTACAACACCCCATATGTGCACACTCAGGCTTAAAAACAGATACTCCTTATCTAGCAATGCCCTACAGCCATCTCCTGACCACTACTGCTCTTCTGCAAACCACAGTAACCGCAGGTTGAGCTCACCTGGCTTGAACTATGAACATAAACAATTACACAATGTTTCTGTCTGATTTCTTTTGTTTCTTACATTTAAGGTTCATCTGTGTTGTGTTTAGGTTTAGTGTGTTCATTTCTCTTCTGTAATAGTCTCTGGTATAAGCATCATTGGGTATGTGGATTAGTTCTAGTCATTACAAAGAATGTTGCTATGAAGACCCTTGTACGGTTTTTTTTTTTTTTTTCCCCGAGACAGGGTATCTCTTGTAGCTTTGGATCCTATCCTGGGCAGTTTTAAGGTTGTAGTATTATTCATGTGACTCTGTAAGTTAGCTTAGCAACTTTTTTTTTTTTTTTGGTTTTTCGAGACAGGGTTTCTCTGAGGCTGTCCTGGAACTAGCTCTTGTTAGACCAGGCTGGTCTAACTCACATAGATCCGCCTGCCTCTGCCTCCAAGTGCTGTGATTAAAGGCGTGGGCCACCAATGCCTGGCTCCCTTGTACATTTTTGTACACGCATGTATGTATGCATAGGGAAGGAGTCCCATGTCTAGCATACTTGTTGGACCATGAAATATACATATATATTACTTTGGCACTCAGTGATAGCTTTGCAAATACAGCTGCATCAGTTTATACTCCCACCTGGCTCTTGGCCTCTTCTCGCCCTCCCCTTTACCCCATACTACTGCCTATATAAGCTAGCCTGGAAAAAATAAAATTTGCCACTTGATCAGAATACTGTCTTGTGGTCATTCTCTCAAGTCTCTTGTTCCCGTTCCCCTCCCTGGACTTCTTGCCCTAGGTTACTGTCCCGCAGGTTGGGACAACTACAGTCTTGTATTTATTCTGACTACACATCAAGTATTAAAAAAAAAGTGTTTTCACCTTTTATTGCTAGTATTTCTTTAAACTGAGTTAGATTCAGCATCCCTGTTTTATCCTATCCTTCCTGATTCTGTACTTCTTTTTCCATAGTCTGATTTCCTATTGCAGATAAGGAATTCTCAAATTAAGCAGAGTAACGCTTGAGATATATAAAAGCATAAACACATTTCCCTAATTCATCTTTTTACTTTAGACTGTACTTTGGAAATGCTTTTCCAAAACTCTAAACTATATTGAGTCAGAAAAGAACATATACTATACCAGGGAGTGTGCAAAGTAAGTAACAAACGATAGAAATCTTCTATGTATCATTTAATTCCCACTCACATGTCCACAGGGTGCACTTACCATTCTTTCTTTCTTGCCGAATGATGTTGTGGCACTCTGCATGTAAGAACTGTAAGTGGTCTGCTACCATACGCTGCTGACACTCGTGAATCACTTTAGTATATGAACTTGGATGCAAATATTTTCGACATCTAATTTCTTCATCTTTTAATCTACCTAGAACCTACAGAAATATATTTTTACAATTATGAACTACGACACAAAGTTTAATATCAGCTAGCTCTCACTACCTCTAGGGGGATGCAGGTCAGGGTATATGGAAAAGCTTTAACAATTTCAACTCAAATTTATAATTCATTTAAGATCTACTTAGGTTACTGCCTGTCACCTACATCCCCCCACTACATTCTGAACAAGAACTATCTTCATTGATCAGCCCAAATCACCTGCTGTGTCAGGAATCCAACACAAAACAGGAGTAAAGTGTAAAGATCAATACATCAAGTAGATTCTTCCTTTTTTCCATTTTATGAAATGGGAACAAACTACACAAACCATGCTGTCACATTAAAGACCCCCCCACCCAAGACGGTTTCTGTGTAACAGCCCTGGCTGTCCTGGAACTTGATCTATAGACCAGGCTGGTCTCGAACTCACAGAGATCCACTTGCCTCTGTCTCCTGAGTGCTGGGATTAAAGGTATGCACCACCACTGCCTGGCTTAAAGACTTTTATAAGTGAGTCAAACAAGTCAACCAAGAACTTTTATCAAAGATTATTCTGTATGGAAAGAAATCAAGTCCAAATAAAATGCAGTTCAATAAAAAGTTAGTAAAGATAGGAAGATGGTAAAACACCTGCCCAATTCTGTAACAAAACAAAACTACAATATTATAGGCATGAAGACTATGCTAGCTGACACATATAAAGTTGTGTGGACTAGGAAACCACTGTGATTAGAAGCTAAGGAAATAGTTTCTGGACTTAAGCGACCCCAAGGAATTATGTGAATGGGGCTTTTAAAGATTGGTGGTTGTCTGGAAATAAGGATAGGGAATCACTGGAAATATAATGAAATATCTCATTAGAACACTAAACGAGATTCTATTCTATTGGATACCTACTAGTATAGGTCTCTAGATTTTAAAAGGTAATCACTATGTTGTTTTGCTAGTCCCCTTACATTATTTCATCTTCCCCGTTAAACCATCTAGCAAAAATCATTCAGTACCAAAATGCTTGAAACATAACACTGCAAACCAAAAGCTGGTTAAACCAGACACAGAGATGCACATCTGTAATCCCAGGACTTAGGGGGTGAAGGCAGGAGGACTGCTAGGACATGAAGGTTGAGGAAGACTGTTTCAAAATATCAAGAAACCAAAACTTAAAAAAATCTAGGTAAAATTCTCATGTTTCTTTATAATGACTCTATCACTCTTTCTTATTACCATGAAACTATTAATAGGGTTTAAAATTCCTTCTGGAGGTTTGATACAATGTTCAGAATTCAGCATACCAAGATTTACCATGACTCAGATTATCTTATTTGCCCTCCACTTTTTCCTTCTACTTTGTTATTTTTATCTTATTTATTTATACTAGAAACAGTCATGTTTCCAGGGCTGGCCTGAAATTCCTTATATAGCTGAGGACCTTGAACTCCCGATCTTCCTGCCTCTGTCTGGTTATGACAGGTTATGCAGTGCTGGGGGCTGAACTGGGGCCTCACAATGACTGTGAGTCAAGGCATTTGCAGACTAGCCTAAGGACCTAAGATAGATTCTCAGATCCCACATGATGGAGGGATCCAATCCACCCCCAAGTTGTTCTCTGATCACCACACCTGAACAGTGGCACAATATCCATCTTATATTAACTTTTTAAAGACTACTTTTAAAATATGTGTACATATGAATCTGTGTGTATATATGTATCTATGAGTGGGTATGTGCACCCAGAGTACAGGTACCCATGGAATCCAGAAAAGGACATCGTCAGATCCTCTGGAACAAGTGTTACAAGTGGTTTTTCTGGGAATTAAAAGCAGGTCCTCTACTTGAGGTATATATGCTCTTAATCACTGAGCAATCTATCTAGCCCATATAATATTAATTCTAATAATGTAACTAAAATAGCATTTTGTTTTTTAGGAGAAATGATACAACAGATCTTTCCCACTAAAGCAATACTAAATATTTATGCTGTTAAATAAAGAGGTGTGCAACAGGTAAATGCACATGAGGTGTTTCCTTTTTTTTTTTTTTACCTTTTCCATATACTGTGAGCAATTTGATTCTTGTAATAAATTTGAAGCTTCTTGCTTGTAATATTCTCCTGTTTCAGTCAGAAAGGGAGACACAAAGATTCCCTGATAAAACTGAAAATCAATTAAAATTGTATTAGTAAAAACCAGAACATTTCAGAAATTAAAGGTCTCATCATGTTTTGAAGTAGACTTTTTACCTTTAAGGGAAATTTTTTCTTATACTGTTCAACATGAACAAAGGAGTTAATAACCCCATGGATTACTTTCTGGTTTGGGTCTTCACCACCACGATCACTGAAACAAAGTATAACACAACATGCTTGAGAACAGTCATCTGTGGACTTATACCCCAGTATGCCAATATACAACTGCTAACTTAATGCCCTAATAAAAATTATGAGGTCAGAACACATGTATAAAGCTTGAAACAGTTTTTCTTCATCTCATCATCATCATCATCATAGCTAATAGAAATCATCTCAATAAATGTGATTCGATGGAAAATGATGTGCTGTGACTATCACAGATATAGTTCTTCAGCTATAACCACCAGACACCTGGGCTTCAGTCAGCATCACATTGTACTGAATGGGGAGGAGAGAAAAGCCTCTCCAAGCCCCAGCAATCAGACAGGAAGAACTAAGTAACATTCAAACTGGGGGTGGGGGAAATAAAAGCATTGGTTTACAGATGGCCTTGGGGGGTACAGGGGACATATACCACAAAGTTTATACTACAACAACAAAAAAACTATTAAAGTAACTGAATCCATTTGCAGAATACAGAATGAATATACAGAAATCAGTAGTAGTGCTACTGTTGGCTAGTAGCAAGTTATCTGAATCAGAAATTAAGAAGGTAATCCCATTTTGTATTTGCTTTATAAAATAACCAGAAAAACCTTAAGAATGAAGAAATTAGAGTGAACTCAAAATTAATCAGAATTGACAGAAACACACTACATGCTAATAAAGAACAACATATCAGATCAGTCAATAAACTAAACATTAACTCACCAAGGGGATTAAAACCCCATACTCACTTTTTGATTTCTCTGAGCAGCATTCGGATGAGGATGTCCTGAAGGGGTTCAATCATGAGCTTCCTCCACATGTCCAATGCTAGCTGCCAGGAAAAACAGAAATCATCAAGGCTGAATTAGGTAGATTTTTTTCCTTTAACATTCATTCTAGGATCTTGTAAAATAGAAATACCCATCAACAGAAATAGTATCGGTATTTTAAAATACAAGTAAAAACTGAAGGAAAAGAAATTTCTCATTTAAAGTAGTCATCATCCCATCAGAATTATAAGTCTTGTGACATAGCAGGCCGACTCAATATAAACAGGAACAAGCAGAAAATCACTCTTCCTCCTCTTCTCTTCTCTGGGAGGCACCATGTGAGCTGGAGTCCTCGATCAGATAAGTTCTTATAAATTATATAGACTAATAGTTATAGTTGATATTTAAGACTGAGCTAGCAGTAAGAAATCCTAGTCATTGGCCAGCAACACTGTACCTAATATAAGATTCTGTGTGTTATTTTGGGTGCCTATGTGGCAGCGGGGCTTGGGCAGCTTGGTGGAAAGACTTATCATTACACACATATACAAACAATAATATTTCAAATTTAAATTTAAAAACAAATTATGTTTGAAGTCACTTAAAGAATTTCTTACCTCTCCTATTTCCATAAGTGGTTCATTCATATCTACTCCACCGTAGCCATATTGTAAATCGGCTTCTGTCAATTTATTTTTTTTAATATATTGGGTATTGAGATACCTGAAAATTTAACACAAGTACAATGGATGTAAACTCAAAATCAGTTAGGAAAATAAATAACTCATGAATCTAGAATAGTAATTTTAGGGTTAAGTTTAAAGACTAATTCAGTGATAACTCCAAAAGAAATTATATCCAAGTTAGAAATAAATGAAAACAATATATTATTAGCCCTGGACTTTCTGCAAGGGTTACTACACCAGAAAGAGTCCACTTAGCACAGGCAGCAAGAATTAAAACAACCAAAACAATTTCTCCTGTATGACAACCAACCCTGGGTTTAAGCTTTTGCCTCAGTTCTCACCGTACTGCTACTATTTCTCTTTTCTTTTCATTAATTTATTTACTTATTAGTTTTTTGAAACAGTGTTTCTCTCTTGTGTAGCCATGGCTGTCCTGGAACTCAAATCTGTAGACCAGGCTGGCCTTGAACTCAGAGATCTGCCTGCCTCTGCTGGAGTGCTGGGATAGGTGTACACCACCCAGTTCTTCAAGTTGTATTTCTAACAATGCCTTTCAGCTAAGGAAAGGATTGAGAGACAGGAATAAAAACTATCAAAAGGCCAATCTACAGCCCACAATGTTCTGTGGCTGGGATTGTAATGCCTGACCTCTCTCATTCAGGCCTCACACATTTCAGGCCTGCCTTGATCTCCTTCTGAATTAACTTTATCTTCCCACATCAAACAAAATGATGTTTTACCAGCTACACAGTACTTGCTACAACATACATAATCCTTTTATTGACAAATGTTTTTGTATTCTCAGTTCCTTTCTGGAATATAAAGGTGGAGAAATAAGGGCCTTTTCCTAATCAATCAAAAAAATCGCGGCAGGCAAATATCAACCTCTAAAAAACAATTTCCTTTTTAATGTATTTTAAAAGAATGGTAACAATCTAAACAGCAGGGCCAGAAATAGTTAATATTAGAACATTAATTTAGACAAGCAGCCTAAGCCAGACTATAAAAGACAAATACCAGAAATAAGCAATTAATTGTTAAAGTCAGTTTAAGAGTACACATCTATAGCCAGGCAATCAATGGTGGTACACACTAACCTCAGCACTCAGGAGAAAGAGGCAGATGGATCTGATCTCTATGAGTTCAAGGCCAGCCAGGTCTACAGAGCAAGTTCCAGGACAGCCAAGAGCTGTCACAGAGAAACCCTGACTCAAAAAAATAAAGAAAAAGGAAGTAAGCACATATCCACAACCACAGCACTTGGGAAGCTGGCAAAGGAGGACCACAAGTTCAAGGACAGGTTAAGCTAGCAAGACCCTGTTTTAAAACAAATAATAATTTTAAAGTGGATTATTTAAACAATTCTATATAATTTTTAAAATAATTATATACATGGTGAGGCTAAAACAATAGGGAAGCCTGTACCCAAAGAATTCTAGATCAGCTTGGAGAACACAGTAAGACAGGCTCCCATCTTTAAACAAACAAAATTGCTTGGTGAAACTGGTATTTATCTCTTTATATAGATTTTTTTATACATTTTCTTACAGACTATGACTAGAAACAAGGAATGGCCTAGATGACTTGACCAGTCTACCACCCAAGAAAAACACCATGTGTTTCCATCTAATTATTGGCAACTATGGCATCTATGAAAGGATCTCATTACTACTCACCTTATCAGTTAAATTAAAAAGAATGACCATCAGTTATGATGATAACTAATACTACAAAGGACAATTAATTGACTCCCATAGCCATCAGCTCTATGATTATACTTCAGACAGTGGAAAGTCAGTGATTTTAGACAGTAATAAGATACATAAACCAGGTATGGTGGCATACACTTAAAATCTTAGCACTTGAGAAGTCAGTCACAAACTGGTCTCAAAAATTAATAAAATATGCATGTAAAAAGACTACAGTATAATAAAATGAACGAGCCCTGAAGTCTGATAAGGAGTTTAAATTGTGCCTCAATTAGCAACTGGCTGACCTCAAAGTTATTACCAACCTCATATGGTTTTAATGTGCAGGTGCTCATAGCTAGTACTAGCATAATAGTATGAATTTAAATAGTACTAAATTATCAATCCACCTTGAAGAATAGAACCACAAAGCAAGAAAACTAACAAGGAGAAAAGCAGCTCTTTACCAAACCATTTCAGCTAAGGAGACCCACTATGGCACAGTGTATATTCTACACTAAAGGCCCACGCATATAAGCAATGGCAAAAGCATGAACACCCACTTGCTCTTCAAATTCCAACAATACTACAATTTAGCTAGGGATTACCTTAAAATCTCACGATGTATAATGCACAGGAAGTGTTTCATGAAATTAACACCACAATAAACCTGTGCTTCACAGTAAACTGATTTTTTAATTATGTTTTTGCTCTTCTAAAAGCCACTGCGCCATTGTGAAGCCCAATTTCTATACGGGCAACATAGATTAAGTTAACTATACTTCCTTTGAACCAACAAGGCAAAGGAGCACCAACAAGCCAGGAGAACTGAGAGTTGCTTTGGCAATATTGTAGGTACTGTCACAGACCAAGGTGGAATGGCAGACTATACCTGTAGAACTACCTCAAGTGTTGAGCTTCTCCACAGTGACGTACTGAAACTTGGGCCCATCTATGGACTAAGCCACAAAACACAGGGCAAAATTATCACTGAATCCATCTCGGGCCATAATCATTGTAATAGTGGACTCTCGAGGCCCAAGAATAAGAGAAACATGTACTTTATGTCCATGTCAGTGTTTGATATTTACTATCCATCAATAAATGTGGTAGCTGTTTTAGAATGGTAATGTATGTATATCCTGTGCCATTATATGATGGAAGGGTGTGACCTTTTTTTTTTTTTCCCCAGGCAGGGTTTCCCAGTGGCTATGGAGCCAGTCCTGGAACTTGCTCTGTAGACCAGGCTGGCCTTGAACAAAGAGAGATCTGCCTATCTCTGCTTGCTAAGTGCTGGGATTAAAGGTGTGTACCACCATTGCCCGCCTGTAATCAGTTGGCTTGTTTGTTTGTTTTGTTTAGTTTTTCTTGGGGAGAGGGTTTCCAGGCAGGGTTTCTCTGTGGCTTTGGAGGCTGTTCAGGAACTAGCTTTTTAGAACGAGCTGGTCTCAAGAGAGATCCGCCTGCCTCTGTGGGGATTAAAGGCATTGCCACCACCTGGCTGTTTGTTTTTTATAGGGTATTAAAGAGATTGCATATGAATCACAGTAGAAACTTTGAACTTTGTTGAAACTGTGTTAGACTATGGGGATTTAGGAAGTTGGACTAAAAAGCATTTTTGCATTATGATATTACAAGTTTATGGGGGCCAGGGAGTGGAATATGGTAGTTTCAATGTAATTTGTCCCATAATCTCATAGGCCAGGGCATTATTAGGAGGTGTGGCCTTGTTGCAGTAGGTGTGGTCTTGGAGGAAGTGTGTATCACTGTGGAGGCAGGCTTTGAGGTCTCTCATATGCTCAAGATATTGCCTAGTGTCTCAGACCACTTCCTGTTGCCTACAAGATGTATAATTGTCAGCTCCTCCAGCTCCATGTCTGCCTGCACACCAAAATACTCCCAGTCGCCATGCTCCCTGCCATGATGATAATGGACTAAACCTCTAAAACCTCAATCAAATGTTTTCCTGATCATGGTGCCTCTTCACAGCAATAGAAACCCTAAGACAATAAACAAATGTCTGCTTTATTCAGCAATTGTCATGAACATTTTCAATGATGGACTACTTACACAAGGATCTCTAAGACTATAGTGCTTAGTTATGGCACAGCCACATTAGCTTATGTATGCACAAACTTTGCTGTTGAAACAATTTCTTAGAGTTTTTTAAGTTCTGTCATTATGCAACAGACAATTGTTCTTATTTCTGTGGTCTAAGAGAGTGAATCAAATAGGAACATCACAGAGAACCATGGAAATACAAAACCTAAGCTGGAGATGAGGAAAATTTAGAAAGGGGAATGTAAGAAGAAAGAATGTGCCAAAATTAGTCATCCAGAGTGCAGCCAGATGGAGCAGTGAGGGAAAGACAGGAAGAAAGGAGAGCAGGGGAGCACGATTATGGCTGAATCAACACCCCCCCAGACCTTGAAGAAACCTACCAAGTATTTTAACAGTTGCCTCATAAAGCCTGAAATGCTTAGTCTTATGAAAATATGTGAGAACGTGGCTTAGATTTACCCCACTAAGCTTCATCCAACCTGAGCTTTTGCACCCATCTATGTTGGAATTTAGCATGTGTTCCAGACAATTTTAAGAAATAGCTACATTTACTTCTTTTCCACAGGGTTAACTGTCTACGTACCTGCCTATCTCTGACTGTGGACCTATCTAACAAAGTCCCTATTAGTAACCCATATTCCAATGGGAAATAATGTAAATTACTCTTTCATAATTAAACCCATTAGTATAATTTACAGTGCCCCAGGACACTAGGCATGTAAATGCTACAGAGACACATGCAGGTATAATATCTAGACATAGAAATAATCTTAAAAATAGTTATGAATGCAGGCAGTACTGCTAAGTGGTTAAGATTTTAAAGCACTCACCTATATAAGCAGTCCATATAGTCGGCACCCTTGCTGTACTCTTCCCAATACCTATGATACATAACAAGCACTTGTTCTTCAGACTCCAGAACTCTCTAGACAGAAAAAATATTTTTGCTTTGAAAGTACTAATCATTTTCATTACAATGAAATTACATAAAATATATGGAATCAAACTCCTAAAGATAGTATAAATCAAGAATCATCACCCACATTTATAAATTATATCTTAACTATATTTAGTACAAATGAAACAGGGAAAAGATGAAAGTGACTACCCAAAGATTTCTCCAAAATAAAAGGACAAATGATCATAGTTAGATTCTTCTTTCTGAGATACAGAACATGAGCTGAGTCTATAGCTCAATGGTAGCATGCTTACCCAGCATGAGCAAAGCCCTGTGTTCAATTTGTAGCACCACAAAAATAAAATAGAAAACAATTCTATTTTTTTTTTGACAGGCTATAATCCATTTGCAATACAAAGTGAAGATAAGTAGGAGTTACCAAAACAATTCTATTATATTCATGGATTTCTGCATAGAAGTTATTTTAAAAGTTGTTTTGAGACAAGACCTCTTACAGCTTAGGTTGGCCTATAACTTGTAATGACACTCCCCTAAGGTGTACCACAGCACAACCAGTGTGTGCACTGTAACTTGTAATAACACCCCCTAAGCTGGAGTTACAAGTGTACAACAGCACAACCAGTGTGTGCTCTGCTGGGGATCAAACCTAGTTTTCATGTTAGATATGTAGTCTGCCAACTGAGTAAAGGCAGCATTCTTTAAGATAATGTGACTTTGTAGGCTAGGCTGGTCCAGAACACTTTGAAAGCCTAGGATCACCTTATACTCACAGCAACCCTTCTATCTCAGCCTCCCCAGTGATGGGATTATAGGCTTGAGCCATAAGCAACTTCAATTCTAATTCTCAAAGAATTTGTGCTGGGCATGGTGACATGAATCTTTAATCCAGATCTCTGTGATTTCTAGGCTAACCAGGGCTAGAATGAGACCCTGTCTCTCAAAAGAAACAAAACAAACAAACAAAAAAGTCCACATAGCCTAAACAGTACACTCCTATCATCCCAGTGCTTGGGAGATAGGGCTGATCAGGAGTTCAAGACCAGCCAGCTGGGTCTACTTAGCATTTTGAGGCCATCTTGGATAACATGATACCTTGTCTCAAAAAACAAAACCAAACACAGCCTAACTTCACAAATTCCAACATTAATAAATATATCAAATGATTATGAACTATGTATAACCAAGTTCACAATAATAGTCAAACTTTGACCCAATATAACATATTAAACATTGAAACAATTTTAAAGAACTTGGTATCAAAACCACTGCCATGAGCTAATAAATGCATACACTCAAACACTAAAGAGTACATGCAATGGACAATCAACATGCATTAAAAGCAGTATATTTCCTCCACATGTCTTAAGGGAAATATTGTTAAGCTCACTGGGTCAATAGGGTATCTATTCCTTGTCAAGGCAGAGGCTGTGTGGTTTGATTATTAAGTGAGATCTGATGGTTGCCCCCAGCTACTAATCAAGGTAGAGAGCAAGATTCCAGCTTAGGCTGTAATTGATCTCCAGTTTAGATGGTCTTTAGAGACCATTCAGGACACAGAAGTTCATTTAAATGAGTGAGATTTGTGATGATGATTCCGTTATGTATCAGGTATAATCCCTGAAGAACCAAACTGATTTGCCTTGTGAGCCAAATGACACTCCTGTTTAAGATATTTAGGTCAGCTGGGCAGTGGTGGCCCACGCCTTTAACCCTAGCACTCCGGAGGCAGAGGCAGGCGGATCTCTGCGACTTCGAGGCCAGCCTGGTCTCCAGAGCGAGTGCCAGGATAGGCTCCAAAGCTACACAGAGAAACCAAAAATGAAAAAACAACTCTCGGAAAAAATCAAAAAGAAAAAAAAAAAGGAAAAAAATAATATCTGGTCAATTTCATGTATATTCATTTAAATTTGTATCATTTTTTATAATAAAAATTTTTTTAAAAAAATCAAAAATCCCTAATTTGATGGATGTTTACCTCTGGAAATCAGTGAGCTAGTCAAATAACTCTGCAGCTGTATGCATGTGTAGCACTATACTATCCCTTACTTACCCTGTGCAAATGCTCAACGTGTTTTTCCAAAAAAGTCTTTGTTTCCGCATAAAGTCTTTCTCCAAGTGGTTCGGGATAGGCTACGCATAGAGCGTATATATCTCTAGATAGATTATTAAGGTTCCCATAGTTAAAACACAATACTTATGTTTAGCATCAAAAAAGGAAACATCAAGCTGGGTGTTATGGTTTCCTGTAATCCTGAACTCCTGCATCTACCCCGCCTAGTGCTGGGAATACAGGTGCAAACCATCAAGACCAAAGTTGCAAAAACAAACTGAAAATACAGGGCTATTTAGGGTGGAATCATGCATTTATACTTTAAATACAAACACCAGGAAAACATGCCAACACAGAAAGGGCTGGAGACATTTGCTGCTGCTGTTGGAGGATCTGAGTTCAGTTCCAAGCATCCACATGATAGTTCACAACCCTCTATTAACTCCAGCAGCTGATATCCTTTTCTGGTCTCCCTGGGTATGAATCATGACACAAACACAGTTAAATAACCTATACACACATGTTACCTTATAAACTAAATTACTTGGTTAAAAGAACACAGTATGGGGGGACAGAAAAGATGGCTGTTTACCCTGCTCTGTTTTTTGACAATAGCTATTAAATCTTCTTACTAGAAGTGCTGACACCAGATTTTTGTTGTTGTTAAAGCCAGGCTTGGTGGCTTACATCTAAAATAACAGTACTTCCGAGACCCCTTTGAATTTGAAATGTGGGCTGGAGTGAGACCCTGTATTAAAGATTTTGTTTATTGTCTATAGTTTGGTTTGTTTGCTACACTCCCCCAAAGACGACAGTAGTGCCAGACACACTCAGGATTTGTCAAATGGAAGGTTGTGAAAAACTGACTGCCACAAATTAACATAAATATATCCCAAAGAGTTACACCTAAGATTCTAAACCTGTTTTCATTTAACAAGCTCTCATTTAGTGTTTCTTGTGTCTTCTACTAAAGGATACGAGAATCTGTCGTTCCACGTTGCTCTCTCAACATACTCCAACATAACAACAGCTTTGACTGTAGTTAGAAGTTTGTTCCATGTCTCATCAAAATCCACTACTCTTGGTTTTAAAGACATTGTGCAAGCTTAGTGTTGAAACCTGTTAATTAAAAACAAAAATCATGTTAGCACGAATCCCACAAGAGTGGTTATATTTTTAAAATACCATGTAATCTGAGCTGGGGAGGTGGTTCGGAGGTTAAGAGCATGTACTACTCTTGTGGAGGACCAGTGCTGAATTCCCAGCACCCACAACAGATAGCTCACACTCCATGCAACTCCAGTTCCAGGGGGATCCCATGCCTCTGGTATCCACAGACACCTGCACATGTATACATATTCACACACATACACACAATTAAAAATAATAAAAATACTTAAAGTCCCATATAATTGAACTGCACAATATGTAAAATGAGTAGAAATACAATGAACTCAGAAACACAATAAATGTTAGCTACCACCATTTCATAATCAAATTGTTTATGAGCAGTATGTGGTTTGAAAGATTGATAAGCCTCATTTAGTATCTGCAGAAAAAATTAGGTAAACAAGACTGACTATCATAAAAAATTTTTGACCACAAATTCAGTATCCTTCATCTGGAGAATGATTAATACACAAGGGAATATAAAATAAACAGTGAAAGGTTTTATCTTCCTAGAACATATATTCTAGAAAAAGATCATTTACATTTGTATAAACAAACAGGAGGAGCTGGAGAGATGGCTCAGCAGTTAAGAACTCTGGCTCCTCTTACAGAGAACGCTGGTTCCCAGTACCTATATGGCTGTTCACAACCATATAACTACACTTCAAAGGGATTCGATACACTCTTCTGGTATTCATGGGCAGCAGGCATGCATGTGGTATGCATACATGTAATTCAGGCAAACATAAAAATTTTAAAGATAAAAAAAAATAAGCAGGAAGGAGTTTTAGAGTAGAATGCAAACTTCACATGAACTTTTAAGACCCAGGAATCAATGCTCACAGATTACCCTGACCTCCACATGTCCCCTTACACACACACACACACACACACACACACACACACACACACACACACACACACTTGAGAAAGTGAACTAGCACAAACATTCCTAGTTCTCGTCTTGACTGGACACAATGTGACAACCTGCCTCAAGGCCCTGCCACCATGACTTTCCAGCTATCATGGTCTGTGTCACATGCTTACAGTACTTTTGTGAAGGCATTTCATCAAGAAAGGTAACTAAGACAACACCCTAGACAACTGCAATGATCTTGGTGTTTTCTGATCCTCTCCACCTTTATGTACAAATGCTGCAGCCTCTAGCCCTCAACATAAACACTTGTTGACATCTGTATAGTGCCTGTAGGAGTCCCACACCAGCCTAACTCTAGTCTCTAACTCTACAGGGTCTCATTCTGTAGCCCAAGCTAGAGTCAAACTCCTATTGCCTCAGTCTATTTGCAAGGATTACAGACATAAAGTACCATATTCCTTTAATCCTACCAATAAACCAAGTAGATCCCACTGCTCTTGCCACCTTCTGGGTAAGTGTCACAGGAAGATTGAGAAAGATCAGGTGGCATCAGGAGGCAACGCCTGGGTTAGGTTCTTTCTTTCAGCTCTTAAATGGTGTTATTCCCAATTTTAGAGAATACCTACCCTTCCCAATTCACCATTCTGGGTTCTGTGGATGTACCTGTAAAAACCCAATCTCTGGGCTGGGGCCAAAGTTCAGTGGAAGTGTGCCTACCAACCATGATTAAGGCATCAAAATGATGATGACAACAAAAACAGCTAAGTCCAAAATTTCAGATTTTGGGGGATGGAGAGAGTTAGTTTAGAAGTTCAGCTCCCCTCACCACATGCAGGTTACAACAACCTGTCTAGTGCTGGGGATCCAAGGCACTCTTCTAGACCCTGGGAGCAACAGCACTTGGATGTGCACACACCAAGTTCTTTTTAAAAGAATTTCAGATCTTGCTCTAATCGAAGATAAAATAATCTAAGTGAAAAGTTGACCGATTCACTCCCAGACCTCATCATTCCCTGCCGTGTCCCACTACAGGAAGCACAGTTCAGACTAGTTTACAACATAATACTCCAAGCTTCCATGAAAAGGCCCTAGATAAGGCAGCTTTACAGCTTCCTCTGGCAGGAGCTCTCTCTTGACACAGTAATCCAGTCACGTCTCTGCTTAGAGGTCACTTGACTGACTCACTAACTGGGCTCATAAATCCTGCCTTTATCCTTCCTGATTCTCTACCTAAAATGCTCTTTTTCTTAATACTCCCTTCTACACACATTCACCAGACTCCTATGAAATACAGCTGGAACAATGTCCAATTGCTTTTAAGAAACCTTGAGTCTAGACTCACAACTGAGTGTCCTATTTTCTTCTCATCACCTCTTTCTTTTAAAAATGCTTTTAATAAAATTTCCAACTCTGCTTCATTAAAAACAACAAAAACTTTCTTGGTATGTAAATTATTCTTAATGTGTAATTTTAATGGCTGCAGTCCGCATTTATCTTTACAGAATCAGACTGAGCTTTCCCTGCTAAGAGGAAGGCTCAGAATAGGTAGTAGTGATAAAGTGATAATCCATGCTTAGAGGGGACACAGTTCTAGAAGCAAAAGCAAGAGAACTACCACTGTTTTCACCAACCTAGTGAAACACCAAACATTAAATCAATATAGAAAATGTAAAAACAATCTGTTTATCTTCTAAAAACCTCAAAGGACACCTTTTTAAGTTGCTTCATTTTCTCCAAACCCTTTAAATAACTTATTCATGGAAAACTTACACAAGGATGGAGAGACAGGGCAAAAAAACAGATCAGAATCACAACCACAATACTATTTGTGGCCTCCTAGGCTACTGAAAAGCTTATATAAATATGGGCTGTGTACTTTCCTAGCATGTGAAAGGCCCTGGGCTCAATCTCCAAAGATACACCATCATGCATCACTTAACAGGGATATATTGCAAAATATTTATTAGACTATTCTACAGTGTGAACATCATAGGGCATACTCACACAAACTAAGAAGGCTATGATGTCACGGGGCAATATAATCTCCAAGGGACCATCATTGCATATCAATCCATCACTGGCTGAAACACAATTTAAATACACGTCTGTGTGAATTCTCCATTTTTGTTCTTTAATAGGGACCACAATACATTTCTCATTCTCAATCAGATTGTGTCCCACTGAATGCCTACAAAAAATCAATTTTTTAGCTTTCTTCTGAATTTCATTCTTGATTTGGTGAGGTGGTTGAGGGCACCATGGGCCCTTAAAAAACCTCCAGACCCAGATGTGGTAGCACATGCCTGTATGTAATCCAGAGGCTGAGACAATATAGACAGTCTAGGCTACATGAGTTTCAAGCCAGCCTTAGGTACAGTGTGAGATTCATCTTAAAAAATAAAACCATAGACTCCAAATATTTCCAAATTAAGTTAGGTGTGATAACATATGCCTGTGGCGGGCTGGAGAGATGGCTCAGAGGTTAAGAGCAGTGACTGTTCTTCCAGAGGTACTGAGTTCAATTCCAGGCAACCACATGGTGGCTCACAACCACCTTGGGTGAGATCTGGTGCCCTCTGCTGGCATGCAAACAGAAGACTGTATACATAATAAATAAATAAAATCTTAAAAAAAAAAAACAAAAACAAAAAAAAAACATATGCCTGTGGCACATCTATAATCACAGCACTGAGGAAGGTAAAAAGGAGCATTGTGAGTTCTAAGCCAGCCTTGGTCACATAGCACCACCCTCAAAAAAAAAAAAAAAAAAAGCTACAAAGATATTTAATTATTGCTAATATTAAAAAAACCTAATCATAAAGAAAACTTTATATTACATTTGATAACACTTTTACATTAAATTTCCATTTATACCACTATTTAAAATATACATGATGAATAACAATATACAAAAGTAGATCGAAGCTGTGGTGGTGGCATACACCTTTAATCCCAGTACTCTGGAGACAGAGGCAGGTCAATCTCTGAGTTTTAGGACAGCCTGGTCTACAGAGTAAGTTCCAGAATAGCCAGGGCTACATAGAGAAACCCTATCTTGAAAAATCAACAACAAAAATGCTACAAGCCACTGAATTAGTAATATAATTCAATAAAGCTTTCATAATTAAGCCGGGCGTTGGTGGCGCACGCCTTTAATCCCAGCACTCTCGAGGTAGAGACAGGAGGATCTGTGAGTTCGAGACCAGCCTGGTCTGCAAGAGCTAGTTCCAGGACAGCCTCCAAAGCCACAGAGAAACCCTGTCTCAAAAACCAAAAAAAAAAAAAAAAAAAAGCTTTCATACATTAAGTGGATTATGAAAGTCTTAGCAACCATGTTTAAGCCATTTACTATGGTTAGGTGGGGAAAGAGTCCATCAGCACATTACGTAGTAGACAGTTCTGGAACATGTCTCCCTTGTTCTAGTTAGTAGTTAAGAACACTTGTTGCTTTTGCAGGACCTAATTTTAGTCCTCAGAACCCACAGAGAAATTCACAACATCCATTGCTCCAGTTTCAGAGAATCTATCACCCCCTCTTCTGGCCTCTGCGAGCACCAGGAATATACACAATACTCACATAACTTATAAATCTTAAAAACAAAACTTCCTGTTAGAGTCTGCCTGTAATCCCAGAATCAGAGGATAAAGAGGATGGTAAGTTTGAATCTAGCCTGGGCTACATAATGAGGCTCTCCCTCACACAAATCAGGGGAGGAAGGTGCTAGAGAAATGGTTTACCATTTGCAGCTCTTCTAGGACTGGAGTTCAGTTCCCAGCACCCAAGTCAGGCAGCTCACAACCACCTAAAATTTCAGCTCCAGGGGATCTGATGCCTCCCCACAGGAGGAGGCATAAAAAAATAGTGTTAGCTGGGCATTGGTGGCTCACCCCTTTAATCCTAGCACTCGGGAGGCAGAGGCAGGTGGATCTTTGTGAGTTTGAGGTCAGCCTAGTCTACAGAGTGAGTTCTAGGACAACCTCCAAAGCAATACAGAGAAACCCTGTCTCGAAACTCCCCCCCTCAAAAAAAAGTGTTAGGTATAGTGGCACACTCCTTTAAGTCCAGCACCTGAGAGATGGAGGCAGGCAGATCTTCATGAGTTCTAGGCCTGGTCTAAACAGTAAGTTCCAGGACAGCCAGAGCTACACAGTGAGACCTTGTCTTGAAAATAATGAATCCTGAAATTTTCCAATAATAATAATAATAATAATAATAATAATAATAATAATAATAATAATAATAATAAGGCAATCCAACATGGAAGGTTATGCAAAGAAATCTGACTAGATAAAAGTAGCTTGCAGCAAAGTAAGTCTCTACCAAGCCTGACGTCCTTGGTGCCATCCTTAGTAGAGGGAGAGCATGGGGGTTTTAAGCTCGAAACCAGCTAGTTCCAGGACAGCCTCCAAAACCCTGCCTTGGAACACCCCCCACACCAACCTCCCCAACCCCTGACAAAAAGACAAAAACTGTACTACAGCTGAAATCAATATGCCTTTAACTTTTTCTCATATTTTATGTCTATATTTCCTATATAAGATTTTACTGGATCTAGAGATGTGGCTTAACATTTGAGACCCATGTTCCTCTTGCAAAAGACCTGAGTTCAATTCTCAGCACCTACAGGGTGGCTCACAACCATCTGTAACCCCAGTTACAAGGGACCCAACAGTCATATATGCATGCAGGCAAAACATTCACACACATAAAATAAAAATAAGTAAATCACACAAAAAGGAGTAAGACCTGAGTTCAGTTCCCAGCTTTGAAGTTGAGTGGTTCACAACTGCCTGAAATTCTAGGTCAGGGGATACAATGAGATCAAGACTTTTTCTGAGCCCTGTGCCCCTGCCCCCAAGTAAAGACACATCCTCCATATAGACAGAAAACTCGACTTCCAAACTCGAATTGGAAAAGATTCTGCAAAATAACTGACTGCATTTATTGGAAGGTCAAAAAATAAAAAAACTGATTGAGAAGACTCAACCAAATGTAATGCTTGATCTTAGATGGGATCTTGAGTAAGGGCATCAGAGGAAACATATTTACTAGTATTGTACCAATGTTATCTCCTGGTCATTACAGTATGAGGGATCAAATTCAGAAATCCACAGAGGTAGCAAATACTGTATCACTGAGCAACATCCCCAGTCCTAACTTCTTGGGTGTGTGTGTTTGGGGGTGGGGGTGTTCAGACAGATACAGAGTTTAGCCAAGGGGCCCTGGATGGCCTTGAACTGAGAGATTCTCCTATCTTAACTCCTAGAGCAGAAATTAGAGGCTTTATCACACTAAGTTTTGGACCTAGGTCAGGCAAATTGTTAGTGTTATGATGGAAGTTCCACCCAAGGCCCCTCCCCTATCTCTCTCCAAACCCTGATGCATCACAGAAAGCCCGCCAAATGACTACCCCTCCCTCAACGATGCTCAAGACCACTCTCACAAGGTATTTAAACTGTCCCCCAGAGAACAGACTGGTTTCCCAGTTTTTCCCATCTCCTGTCTGGTGGCTAGAAGGCCATCCATGAGCATTTGTATTCATTAAACGTGGGCTTTTTTTCTAATTTGGTTTGATTTGGTTTGATTTGGATTTCTGCATAGGTGGAGATGCTTGTCGAGGTGCAGAAACTTTTCAGTTAGATAATAGGAAATGCTGGTTAATGAGAATACTTGAGTCTTTAAGTTTTCTGTATATCTATAATTATTCCAATTTAAAAAAAAAAAAACAGTATTGGGCTGGAGAGATGGCTCAGAGGTTAAGAGCACCGACCGCTCTTCCAGAGGTCCTGAGTTCAATTCCCAGCAACCACATGGTGGCTCACAACCATTTGTTATGAGATTTGGTGCCCTCTTCTGGTGTGCAGATATACATGGTAGCAGAATGTTGTATACATAATAAATAAAATTTTTCAAAGTATCCTATAATACCTTCTTACAAACAAAATATATAAATATGGTAACTTGAGCATTTCCTTTCTTGAAAAGCAACTTACATTAAATTGATAATGCCAAAAATAATGGAGTGCAATCTTCTGCTTCATTCACAGATCAGGCCTTATCAAGTACTCAACACCACATGCCCAGTTTTTCTTTTAAAAAAAAAAAAAAACTTCTGTTAGATTTTACGGAGTTAATAGACACTTATTAAATATTTACTGTATTCCAGACTTCCAAAGGATGCTAGAGATGTTGCTAAGCTTATGTTTATAGCAGATTAGAGAAATAATGTTAACAAATCTATGAAGCATAAAACACACAACATATTTAGTATCTATCTTATCTTATATAGTCACTGGTATCTAATGCTTCAAATAATACTACCACACAAGATTATGTTTCTCTGACCTAGAAACTGACTGCATAAAACAAAAAGTGGCAAAGATAACAGCAGTAACAACAAAAAGTTCACGTGAACCAAATAGTTTTTAATCAAGGACCATCTTGGAATGGAGTGAAGCTTGGTTGGTAAGAGCACTGGCCTAGCATGTAGGAAACCATGGGTCATAAAACCATTCAGAAGGCTGAGTTTGAGGCCAACTTAAACTACACAGGACTGTGGGGGAGGGAGTGGAGAGATCTAGCAGTCTCAAAAATTAGATCAATTTTGTACAGAAATATCTAAGACAGCTAACTGAAAGTTAAAAATAAAATAAAGAATAAATGCAATACAGAGAAGAGTCTGGATTAATTCTTCAAAATAATAAAACCTTGCAAGCGTCTAGTTGCACACACCTAAAACCCAGCCACTATAGAGGCTGAGGCAAGGAGGGTCTGGAGTGTGAGGCCAGGCAAGTGTATATAATGAATTCTAGGCAAGCCTAGGTGTGCACAAAACCAGGTCTCAAATTAAAATAAAGCAACTGAAAGAAAACCTTTATCTCCTCTCTAAAATATTCAGCAGGCAGAATTCAAAGTTGTAAACAACATTCCAGCAGACCTAAACACAACCAGAAACAGGCAGGGTGTGGCAGCAGGCTCGGATATCGCACTTCAGAGGTGGAGGTAGGGGTTGGGGGGCAGTGAGGGTTGGGGGAGTGTTCAAGGTTACTCTCCAACAGATCAGGTTGTGCCAGAAGAAACCCAGTCTCTCTCTCTCTCTCTCTCTCTCTCTCTCTCTCTCTCTCTCTCTCTTTTTTTTTTTAAGGAATTTTAAGTAGGCATGGTCATTCATCCAAAGACTCAGCTGGAAGAGGCAGGCAGATCTCTAAGTTTGAGGCCAGCCAGGAGAGTCAGGACTATGCAGAGAAACCCTGCCTCAAAAAATAAGCAACAACCTCAGCAGTGGTAACTGTCCTAAGACTTTAAGACTCATAATATTCTAATATCCCAATAAATCTGTCCCAATTAAAAGCTAAATATGAGTAGTGATGCAGCACGAATCTAATGCTTTTTTTTTTTTTTTTTTTTTTTTGAGATAAGGTCTTAGGTAAGGTAGCTCAGGCCCTTTAATTCACATCTGGCCTCCATCTTCCCAGTGCTTATAGGGATTACAGACAGGCCTGCCCAGCAGTGTTAGGATCTAAACCAGGTCTTCTACCAACCACAACTCCAGCCTGGATGGTTCAAAAATATAGCAACACAAGAATTATGCTAACTACTGGGCAGTGGTGGTGCACACCTTTAATCCCAGCATTCGGGAGGCAGAGGCAGGAGGATCCCTGTGACTTCAAGGCCAGCCTGGTCTATAAAGAGAGTTCTAGGACAGTCTCCAAACCTACAGAGTAACCCTGTCTCGGAAAAAAAAAAAAAAAAAAAAAACCAACAAAAATTATGCTAACTTCTGTAACTTAACATGATATATGACTAAGATTTAAATATATGCAGATCACTCTGACCAGGTCATCTGATTGATAAAAATGAATTCAGGCCCGGGTGTGGTGGCACACAGGCATGCTGAGACAGGTAAAGACTTCCAAGCCAGCCAGGGCAACATGGTGAGACCTTGCCTGGAAAAAAAAGGAAGGAAGGAAGGAAGGAAGGAAGGAAGGAAGGAAGGAAGGAAGGAAGGAAGGCAGGCAGGCAGGCAGGCAGGCAGGCAGGCAGGCAGGCAGGCAGTCCTCAAACAGCAATCACCTGTTAACACCTACAGTGCAATTCCCTTTCTTTTTCTGATGCTAATGACTCAACAGGTCTACACACTGAATCAATTCTCAACTTCCGACATTCCAAACTTCTGCTTTTATCTTTCCTTGCTTTTTTCTGGTACTAGGGCTTGAACCCAGGGCCTCATGCATGATAAACAATCACTTTAGCAATGATGATATCCCAGTCCATTTTTACCATATTTACTTATTTGGCTTTTTCAAGATGGGGGTCTCTCTGTGTAGCTTTGGCTATCCTGGAACTCCATCTGTAGACCAGGCTGGCCTTGAAATGACAGAGAACCGCTTGCCTCTGCCACCCACGTGCTGGGATTAAAGGTGTGCACTAACATCATTTGGTTTAATTTTTATTTTAAAACAGGGTCTGCTAAATTCAAATTTGACCTTGAATTTATTTTGTACCCTGGGCAGGTCCTGAATATGTCCCCTACTTCACTCAGTGGCTGGAATGAACCAGAGGCCTGAGTCCACCTCCCCTGCCACCCCCGCCCCCCACACACCCCCAGGCCTGGCATTTTCCTAATTTTTATATTATCAGCTTTAAGTCTTTCTAATATTTAGCTCCAGGTGCTGATCCTGTGATGAACTTACTTGTAGCAGGCATTACACATTAAGAAAATGTTCCCTTTAATCAATACCAAACATTTTCTGGCACATTTGAAAAAATGGCAGGCAGGTAGAAAAGTACAAATTTCTTGTACGTTAAGTAATGTTCTTCAAAGAACATATAGAACAAACATCTGAGCCAGCAATTTGAACACACTAGTAATCCCTGTACTTCTGGAAAGGACCTGACACAGGAAATACCAAAGAGTAAAGACCAGCCTGGGCTACAATGCATATGTGGCAGGCCTGGGTTAAGTAAGCACACACTTGCCCCAGAATTCCTATCTGTAAGTCAAACACTCAACTATGGCAGAGAGCAGATCAGAAAATGGTGCAGTTCCCTGCAGTTTTCTCCATTTCCTATTAGGCTTTCTTTAGGTGTCCTTAACCTGTTTGTAACTTTTAAAGTACTATTTAGTGCTCTCAAAAATACAAAGTGTCAGAGTAAGGTGTGCTTTTTTTTTTTTTTTTTGCACCTGCTTAAAGGCTGAAAAACATATCTTTGGAAACATGTAAGAAAGTTAACATTGTTTGGCTGTAGGGAAACAAGAGGGTTTTAATTTTATGCCCTACTGAACATTTCCAATTTTGAATCTAAGTATTATTCAATGGACCACCAGTTAAAGACTGATAAACTCTACCCATCTTTCCCCATGTTTCATGAAGGCAGAGATCTGTCTTATCTCTCATTATCCCAGTTGATGGGTCCATAAAACACTCCTCAAATCAATGAATGAACTGTATGACTGCTTAACTTTCTAACTAAATTTTACAATTGTCTAACTGACTCAACTCAAGACATCCAATACAAACCCATTTTATATAAACTCACGTTTCTCTCCCCATCCCTGTAGATGGTACCCCTCATCCAATAGAGCTCTAAAACCCAAGAGACACCTATCTCCAACTTCACTCTTTTCTTCTTTCTTTCTGTTTTTTTTTTTTTTTTTTTTTTTTTTTTGGTTTTACGAGACAGGGTTTCAGTTTAGCTTTGTTGCCTATCCTGGCACTAGCTCTGGAGACCAGGCTGGCCTCGAACTCACAGAGATCTGCCTGCCTCTACCTCGAGTGCTGGGATTAAAGGCGTGCACCATCAACGCCAACGGGCTCCAACTACACTCTTATCCAAACTATTACAGGTTCAACAAGTACCTTCAACATAGCTGGAAACCTTGTTACTTGTCTTTTAGTGGTCCAAGAATACAACTCTGACCCTGGGTGGGGGTGACTTTTGACATCTACTCTCCAACCTATAGAACATAAAACTCCCAAAACTTAAAATGTTTTAAAAACCAAACTCTAGCTCAACCTCTCTTACAGGGTCTACCTTCATTGAACTTCTAATTTCACTCCACCTTGGGGCTTTTCCATTTGCATTTCTTCAGAAAGTTTCTGTTTTATCAAATATGTCAAATGTCACCTCAGACAGGCCTTTCCTAACATACAATCTGAAACAACTTTTCCCAATTACTACAATTCCTTATTTTCCTTCGGAGCAATATCCTATTTGTTTATCTACTATGTCTCTCCATCTCAGGCAGAACTCTGAAGAAAGCAGAGTTCAGAGTCATATCCCTAATTCCTGAAAAGCAGCTTAGCAAAGGGACCAGCTCTTCCCACTGGAAAACTAACTTTAAAGGTTCATACACTTGGGGCTCAATTACTGAGGGTGAAAGTTGAAAAGACATGGGTACACAATCTTACACATTCACACCCTGGTAAAAGAAAGCAGGGTCTGGTGAGGTAGGATTTCCGGGAATGTGAGGTTAGCTGAGCTATACAGTGAGTTCCAGACCAGTCAGGGCTATACAACAAAACCCTCAAAAGACAATTGGGTGTGATAGCACATGTTTTTAATCCCAGCACTGCAGAGGCAGTAAGGTCACTCTGATCTACACAGTGAGTCCCATACAGCTGGGGCTACATTATAGAGAGACTCTGTCTCAAAAAAACAAAGCAATTAAGAAAACAAAAAACAACACCCCCCCCCAAATCACCAAAACAGTCCCACAACTCATAAATAACATGAGGGAAGGGAAAGTAATTAAAACAAAACTGTGCACTATTCTTAAAATTCATTTGTGACTCTTTGGGAAGGGACTTCCAAATACTGTATATAGGCATTAAGAGCCAAAGGTCAGCTAATCAAATCACTTTTATGTCGTGGAATGACACGTGATGAAAGAGAATAAAGTGATCTCTCATACTGTATTTGAATGTGGGTTTGAGATAAGTTCTGGGGCAAGTATCTTTTCTATTGAAATCAGTAAGGAAACACACACACACACACACACACACACACACACACACACACACACACACCAGGAATTTTTTCCAGAAGGCGGTGCTGGAGTTGAACCCAGGGCTTCTTGCATGCCAGACAAATGCTGAAGCATTGAGCTATATCTCCAACTTATCTTCAAATAGAAACTTAAGAGGGCACTACCATCCAGCCAGTAATAGTAACCAAGGAGGACATGGGGTAACTTATAATAACAATAGAAATTCAAAGATGTTCTACTTGCATGCACCGTAATGGTAGGGAAGGGTCTAGACTCTAGTACAAAAACAAGTGCTGGAGAGAGTCTGAGGCTCTTATTTCACCAGCCCATGAGTGTTGAGGCAGGAGGTGCAGCATGCACGTAGACTACTCCTCCCCAAAGCTATCAATCTTCACTATCTGCGGAAACAAAAGTGAAAATACTCGTGGCTAGGATCTATGAGATTGATGCCACCCCCTTCCACAGAGACTGTGGTCTCCGTGTGCTCACGTAAATAAGCGGGAGAGCACACTTTCACCTTCCCTCCTTAGGAGGAAAATGAGGCCGAGGGAGGGGCGGCCGGCAGCGGATCGGGGAGGCCCGGGATCCGATCCAAGGGTTGCCTGGCTTAAGGGTCAGCAGTCGAGGGACCGAGGTCACTCACAGGACACCATCTTGCCGGGCCTCCAGCTCTCAGCCCGCTCCCCTCCGCCAGGTCGCCCCTAACTCCGTTCCTCCGCCCCATCCCCGCCACCCATTCGCCGGGAAGGGAAGTTTCCCTGCGCCCACAGCCGGGCTCCCCAGCTCTCAGCGGGGTTACCTTCTGCGGAAGCAGGGCGAGGGCAGGGGCAGGGGCCCGGGGAGGGAGGCAACCCGCAGGCGTGAAGGACGAAGCCCCCGGCTCTGAGGGTGGGCGGCGGCGGCTGTCAGCTCGCGTTCCCCGGCTCACAGCGCTGCCATTACTGTGCGCCGAGGCCGCCTCCCCGGCCGGCCACCGCCACCGCCCCGGGGCCACGGGGGTGCCCGGAGCAAGGCGCCGCCACTCACCTGCTCCCGAGGGAGCCGTACAGACAAGGCCGCTGCCGCGGGACAGGACGGGGTCAGGGGAGTAGGACGGACAGGTGGCTGGATCGGGGAGCCAGTCGTCCTCCAGGGCTCCGGGCTTTGCCCGACACACGCCCTCCGCTCTGCTCTCCCAGCCTCTTGCACTCACACACCCGCAGGATGCAATGGTCCAGTCCAGGTTACGGCAAGCGCAGGGAGCCACGCTTCGAGAATCGCGAAGCCCTTGCAATCAATTGTCAAAGTAATTCATCGCCCTGCATACTTGTCAATGAGGCCATCGCAGTTCCCTGAGCTCAATGGGTGCAGTACCCACCAAATTTGGGGACTATTGATATCCAAATTACAACAGGGAGAGGGTTTCTCTTTGTTTTATTTGTATGTGGTTTTGTGGTTTTTGAGACTGGATCTAGCTAGGTGACTCTTGCAGGCCTGGCACTCCTTTTACAGCTTGAGCTGGCATTGAACTAGCAATCTTCCATCTCAACCTCGCCATTAAGCCACCACTCCTGCCTAGGGTTTCTCTATGTAACTTTGGAGCTTGTACTGGAACTCACTCTGTAAACCAAGCTGGACTCAAACTCAGAGATCCGCCAGCCTCTGCCTCTGGAGTGTTGGGATTAAAAGTGTATGCTACTACACCCAGCTCTAGCTGTTGTTTTTACCCTCGGACAAATTCAAAGACGTAAATATTTACTTTTCTCCTTTTTGTTGTTGTTGTTGTTGGAAACAGGGTTTCTCTGTATTGTTTTGGAGCCTGTCCTAGAACTTGCTCTGTAGAGAGCCGCCTGCCTCAGTCTTGCAAAGGATTAAAGGCGTGAGCCACCAACGCCTGGCTGAGCTAAATATAGCTAAACTTCTTTGAAATACAAGCTTTAGATACTACAAGAATCTAAATGATGCCGGGCGTTGGTGGTGCACGCCTTTAATCCCAGCACTCAGGAGGCAGGTGGAGGTAGAGGCAGGATCGAGAAACCCAGTCTCAAAAAAAAAAAAAAGAAAAAAAAAAAAAAAAGAAAAGAAAGAAAAGAAATACAAATTTGAATGAGGGATACTCACCTTTGTTATTTTTTTAAAGATTTATTTATTATGTATACAGTGTTCTGTTTGCATATATGCCTGCAGGTCAGAAGAAGGCACCAGATCTCATTACTGAAGGTTGTGAGTCACCTTGTAATTTCTGGGAATTGAACTCAGGACCTCCCAATTGCTAAGCTATCTCTCCAGCCCCTGTCTTTTGTTATTTAATTGCCTTTCCTATAGTGAAGAAGATACAGTGGCTAGGGATTTTACCTTTGAATAAACTTTTTCTTCCCAGCCTCTTCCAACTGTGCCAATTCTTTAAAGTTCATTTAAAATCTTATCCTCAACGCAGGTATGGTGATCTCACTTTGTAATCCCAGTATTTAGGAGGCTGAGACAGGAGGATAGGAAATCCAATCCGTGGTCACCCCCAGGCTATACCTAAAACCCCTTTCTCAAAATTAAATCTTATTTCCAGACACAATAAATTCTACCAATCTCTCTTCTCATAGCACTTGAATTTGTACTTACTTGTTTTTGTTTTTTGAGACAAGGTCTAACACAGCCCAGACTGGCCTCTCTCATCCAGAAATCCTTAGAATGCAATGTCAGGACCTCTGGAATTTCCTAAAGACTTTTTCAGTAGACCCTAGACTAAACAGGCAGTACCCTGGTCAGCCCAGGGTTCCATGGGAACTAAGTCTGCACTCAGGTGCAGAGGACTCCTTTAAAAGACAGATCCCTGCCCACTTACGCTCTGTCTCTCTTTGCTCTCTCTACACTTTTCTCTACTTCTCTCTCTGTGTGTGTGCCTCTCTATGGCGACTGGCCATGGCAGTCAGCCATCAACCCTGTTTCTCTTCTCTTAGTCTCCCTAATCTGCCGGGCCTATAATAAACTGGTTAATATGTCTAAATGTGTCTTAGTCTTATGTCTCACCCACCTCTTTTCTTCTTTATCTTTAATTTAAACAAAAATTAAAAAGGTGTGATGTAGCACTCCCAAAACACCCAGGATATCAGAGGCTTAGACAAGTTTCAGGCCAGCCTGAGGTATACAGCATGACTGTTTCCGAAGAACATTTTAATAATGATTACAAAATGTTCTCTGTTTTTTTCACTGGTTTTGTATTTGAACTGACAATGGTACAGAACAACAACTACACTTGCAGCCTGGGAGAAATAACCACAGAAATCTCAAACTCGCCCTCTTGCAGCCTGTTCATGTCCATACACCTAGTTTTTAGGAATGCAATGCCATTGGCAGGTCTGGTGGCATATGCCTGTCTTCCCAATACCTGGGAAGCCAAGTCAGCAACATCAGCAGTCTACCCAGTTGGTTCCAGGCCGGATACAGTTATACATGATGTCAAAAAGTTAAAAGCCACTTGGGAGGCAGAAGCAAGTAGATCTCCATGAGTTTGAGGCCAACCTGGTTTAGAGTTAGTTCCAGGACAGCCAACACTACACAAAGAAACCCTGCCTCAAAAAAGCAAAACAATATATAAAAAAAAAAAAAGTTAACACAATGGGTGGTGGTGATGAACGCCTTTTGTCCCAGCACAAGGGAGGCAGAGGCAGGCAGAGTTCGAGTCTAGCCAGGTTTACAGAGCGAATTCCAGGACAGGCTCCAAAACAAACAAACAAAACAAAAAAATTAAAGAGTCTTAATTTTACCAGTTTTGCAGCTACGAGTCAAGCATCCAGCGGTGAAGTCTCTTCTGGTCCTGAGCTGGTCCTGAGTCAATAGATAGGAGAGACTAGAAAAGCACTGTGCCTCCTTCCCTCTCCTTATAAAGCCATGGTGGGAATGCAACCATGAGGCTCCACCCTAATGACTTTATCCAATTGTATTATCTGTGAAGGACACACAAAGAAACTAAATCCATAATCTGAATTACCCAGAAGTATTTTCTGGGCCAGATAGTGGTGGTGCATACCTTTAATCCCAGCATTAGGGAGGCAGAGGCAGGAGGATCTCTCTGTGAGTTCAAGGCCAGCCAGGTCTATAGAGCGAGTGCCAGGATAGGCTCCAAAGCTACACAGAGAAACCCTGTCTCGAAAAACAAACAAAAAAAGTATTTGCTGATCTTACAGAGGGACCTGTGTTGGTTCCCAGCACCCATATGGCATATCTCAGCTGTCAGTACTATTGTTTTTTAGGGATCTGATGACCTCTTCTGACCTCTTCAGGTACCAGGCATGTAAGTGGTACATAGACATACATGCAGGCAAAACACTACTACAATACAACATAAAAGAAATAAATCAAGGCCGGGCGTTGGTGGCATACGCCTTTAATCCCAGCACTCAGGAGGCAGAGGCCGGCTGCTCTCTGAGTTCGAGGCCAGCCTGGTCTTCAGAGAGAGTGCCAGGATAGTCTCCAAAGCTACACAGAGAACCGCCCCCCCCAAAAAAAAAAAGAAAGAAAGAAAAAGAAAATCTAAAGAACAAAAAAAAATACCTTTTAATTCATTGGAATGACATCAATTTTAAACTCCTTAAGCTGGAGACATAGGGCAATTCATTAAAATTATAGAGTGTGAAGGCAAGAAAACTATTATCTAAACCAGGTGTGGTGGCATTCACCTTTAATTTGGGAGGCAGAGGGAGACAGATCTCTGAATTTAAGGCCAGCCAGTGTACAAAACAAGTTCTAGGACAGCCAGGACCACACAGAGAAACCCTGTTTTTGGAAAAAAAAAATAAAGAACGGACGGAAGGAAGGGAGGGGAGACTATTATCTGACCAATTTCCCTGACTAAACTTAAAGCTTAGCTTGTGCAAGGCCCTGGGATTGAGCTGGTGTGGTGGCTCAAGGTTTTAATCCCAGCACAACAGAGGCAGACACAGGAAAGGTCTCTGAGTTCAAGGCCCTAATGAGTTCCAAGCCACCCAGGGCTCCAAGTGAGATCCTATCTCAAATACATGAAAGTCCAGAACAAAACAAAAGTTGGTGTTTTAGGATTTCTATTGTTGTAAAGAGACACCATAACAACAGTAAGTCTTAGCCCAGCGTTGGTGGTGCACACCTTTAATCTCCGCACTCCGGAGGCAAAGGCAGGCAGATCTCTGTGAGTTCGAGACTAGCCTGGTCTACAAGAGCTAGTTCCGGGATAGGCTCCAAAGCCACAGAGAAACCCTGTCTCAAAAAAAGACAACAGCAAGTCTTATACCGGGAAATGTTTAATCTGGGTGGCTCCCTTACAGTTTCAGAGGTTCAGTACATATCATCATGGTGGGATATGGTGGCACGCAGGCAGACATGTTGCAGAAAAGTGGCTGAGAGTCCTTCATCTTGCAAGCAATAGGAAGTAGTCTGTCTCATTAGTGTAACTTGAGTATATATGAGATCTCAAAGCCTGCCTCCACAGTGACACATTTCTTCCAACAAGGCCTCACCTCCTAATAGTGTCACTCCCTTTGGGGCCACTTTCTTTCAAACCACCATAGCAGGCAAGAAGGCACAAGCTTTCAATCCCAGCACTAGGGCAACTGAGGCAAATGGGGACTGTCACCGGTGCCAGCGCCAGGGCCAGCGACCAAAGAACCGCACCAGGCGAGAGTCTGCAGATTAAGAAGGACACAACTTGGGTCATTCGGTAGAAGCAAATGCCATCGGTTTGGTGCAGCCAACAGTTTATATACAAGAGGAGATGGGAAAACATCACCTGCTAGAAGAACGCACTTACTCCCACGCCCCATCATAGACAAGCAAACCACAACCCCACCCACGGCCAATGAAGTAAGAAGGGGACGGGGACAAGGCATAATGTTTCAATAACAAGAAAGTTTCGTAACAGGATGTTATGAAACAGGATGGGCGAGGCTTAGAACAACAGGAGGTACCTGTGGTTATGCTGGGAAACAACTCACAGAGACCCTGTGGGGGCTGGGTCCCAACATCTCCCCCTCTTTTGTTTTATAGATAGCACTTATCTTAGATTCAATCTCATATCAAATAAACAATATTTGGGAATTTGGGCGTCGTTCATTCCAAACTGCTTCCTTCTGGTTGGGGGCAATGTCCATATCATGGGGATCATGATAAAACATAGAAATCTGGTCAGGTCCTTGTTTTTGTAGTCTGCAAGGCTGCATCATCTCAGCCGTTTTAGTTGTAGGATCAGTTGGGCCACTGCTTCAGGGGGGCTTGGTTGAAAAAACCATATTAGTCTGCAAGGAATCCACAGCTTTTCATTTTCTGTGAAAACACAAGCAAGAAATCTTTCTTCAAGTATCCTGTCCTTAGACTGAAATTTTGAAGTCAACAAATTTTTAAAATGTATAAGTTGGACTAATTTAGCAGCATTGATAATCAAATGTATTGTAGCAGCTGTAGCTCTTTTCTCAGCAATCAAACAATTTAAAGACAACAACATAGCATATAGTATCCAGACTCTCTGTGTATTTTCCATCTTTATGTGGCTTTTTCATTACTCTATTTCTTTGACTTTTATGTTTTCCTTTTATGAGACAGGATTTCTCTGGGTAACGTTGGCTGCCCTTGAATTCACTCTGTAGACCAAGCTGGCCTTGAAGTCACAGAGATCTGCTTGCCTCTGTCTCCCAAGTGCTGGGATTAAAGGCTTGCACCACCACACCCAGCTACTCGATTTCCTGTTTCTTTTTCTTGCTGTTTCAATAACTGAGTGAGTTGGTCCTGAAAAATAATGAGGAACTTGAAATCCCCATTCTGACTATCATTTACCGATGGTAGCGCTACTTACTTTTGATTCCGCACTGTCAACCCCAATGCGCTCCTCCTTGTCTTGTGGCCACAATCTTTAGGAGCTGTCCTCCAGGATGCCTCTGCTTTCCCAGATCTCGGTAGGACCTCCAATTGTCACCGGCACCAGCGCCAGGGCCAGCACCAGTGACCAAAGAACCGGACCAGGTGAGAGTCTGCGGATTAAGAAGGCCACAACTCAAGCGGCTTTGGTGGCGCACGCCTTTAATCGAAGCACTTGGGAGGCAGAGGCAGGTGGATCTCTGTGAGTTCGAGGCCAGCCTGGTCTCCAGAGCTAGTGCCAGGGTGTAGCTAACACTATTTGGAGCCAGGATAGGCTCCAAAGCTACACAGAGAAACCCTGTCTCAAAAAACAACAACAACAACAAAAAAGAAGGACACAACTCGGGTCATTCGGTAGAAGCAAATGCCATCAGTTTATTGCAGCCAGCAGTTTATATACAAGAGGAGATGGGAAAACATCACCTGCTAGAAGAGCACACTCCACGCCCCATCATAAACAATGAAACCATAACCCCGGCACATGGCCAACGAAGCAAGAAGGGGATGGGGGCAAGGCAAAATGTTTCAATAACAAGAAAGGTTCAGCCAGGCGATGGTAACACACACCTTTAATCCCAGCACTCGGGAGGCAGAGGCAGGTGAATCTCTGTGAATTGGAGGCTAGCCTGGTCTCCAGAGCGAGTGCCAGGATAGGCTCCAAATCCACACAAAGAAACCCTGTCTCAAAAAAAAAAAAAAAAAAAAAAGGGTTCATAACAGGATGTTAGTGGGCGAGGCTTAGAAAAACAGGAGGTACCTGTGGTTATGCTGGAAAACAACTCACAGAGACCCCATGGGGATTGGGTCCCAACAGTGGACCTCTGTAAGCTCCAGACCAGCCAAGGCTGCAGAGTCAGACCTTCAAGGCAAGAAAATCAGGCATTCAAGGTCATCCTTGACTACTTAAGATGTTTTGAGTCAGTCTGAGATATTATGGGTTCTGTCTCATTTGAGAGAGAGAGAGAGAGAGAGAGAGAGAGAGAGAGAGAGAGAGAGAAGCTAACCCAGGAAACAGAGGTAGACAGATCTTCATGAATTCAAACCCAGCCAGAGCTAAACCCAGTCAGAGCTACACAGTGATTTAAAAAAATAAACAAAAAATAAGAATTTACAGGTATGAGCCTCAAAACAAGTCAGCTGTTAGGATTTATGATTGGCCAGGCATTGGTGGTGGCATGCCTTTAATCCCAGCGCTTGAGAGGCAGAAGCAGGTGGATCTCTGTGAGTTCGAGACCAGTGTGGTCTACAAGAGCTAGTTCCAGGACAGCTTCCAAAGCCACAGAGAAACCCTGTCTCGAAAGAAAACAAAACAACAACAACAAAAAGATTTATGATTGTAACCCCAGCATTTATGGGGTACAGAACAGAGGATACATGTAGCACGAATTCTAATTTACATTAATAATAAAAACCCAGAGACAGATATTGGGGTTAAAGCTGAAGATCAGGGAAGCAAAACAGCCAGCCATCATTTCTACCAATGCTCAGTCCGAATGGGCAATCCTGTCTTCAGACTGCATCTCCAAACTGTATCTATCTTCACCAAGCCTCAGACTACACTGAGCTCCTGTCTCCTCCTACCTTGTATTACTCTCTAGTGTTGGGATTAAAGTTGGCTGTATGGCTAACTAGTGTAGCCAGCTTTGTACTCTTGCAAGCGGAGGTTTTTGTCCCACCGGGTCCCACAGCCATTTAGTCCCAAATAAACATACAGAGGCTTATATTAATTGTAAACTGTTTGGCCTATAGTTCAGGCTTCTTACTGGCTAGCTCTCTCTCAATAATTAATCCATAACTACTAATCTGGGTATCTCTATGTAGTCTTAACTTACTGGAGAATGCCCTAGTGTTCTAACTTCTGGTAGCTACATGGTGTCTGTCTAACTCCACTTACTACCTTTCTCTATCCCTATTTGGACTTTTCACCCAGCTAAATCCTGCCTGTCCATTGGCTGATACAGCTTTAATCATCAACCAATAAGAGAAACATATTTCACAACATACAGAAGGACATCCCTCATCACTCCCTGATCTTCAAGCAAGCTTTATTTGTTAGATCATAAACAAAAATCACCACAGATACAAGTTTGCTTTCCTCTCCTCCCAAGTGCCGGGATTCAAGAAGTATACCACCACATGTTTTTCAGTTTTTAATTTTTTTTCTGTTTTGCATTTGTTTTGTTTTGTAGACAGGGTTTCTCTGTATTGCTTTGGAGGTTGTCCTGGCACTTGCTGGCCTTGAACTCACAGAGATCTGACTGTCTCTGCCTCCCTAGTGCTGGAATTAAAGGCGTGTGCCACCAGCACTTGTTTTGCATTCTTAAAGATATATTTTTGTTTTATGTGCATGAGTGTTTTGCCTGCATGTACGTTAGTGTACTGTGTACAAGCCAATGCTCACAGTCATCCATCTAGCCCTCTACTCTATTGCTGCTGTCCTTCAGTATCTCCTTTCTTCCATTAACTCTGAGCATTTCTGAGCTCCAGCCAGTGCATGGTTAGTTCCAAGACTAAGTTCTTTGTCTCACCCCACCTCCTTTTTCTGGAGATGGAGCCTAAGGTGTCTCTGATGGGAGGTATTAGAAAAGAATATTCTTGGCCAGGTGGTGGTGGCGCATGCCTTTAATACCAGCACATGGGAGGCAGAGGCAGGAGGGTCTCTGTGACTTCAAGACCAGCCTGGTCTACAAGAGCTAGTTCCAGGACAACCTCCAAAGGCACCAAGAAACCCTGCCTTGAACTCCCCCCACCAAAAAAAAAGAAATAAAAGAAAGAAAGAAAGAAAAGAAAAGAATATTCTAGGTATTGCACAAGGAAACCCTAGAACAAGGTGACAATAATCTGGCAAAGCTATTTCTCTTAGTGAAAATGGCTTGATGCAACCCAAACCAGACTAGCAAACAAACACACCAAGGCAGGGAGTTCACTGTTTTTATTCTGACATAGGTGGTAACTGTGTTTTATCCCATTAATGGGAACTTTATCTCACAATCTAATGTGATTGGCTAATTTATAATTGGAGAACAGGAAATGAAGGAAAGAGGTAAGAGGTCAACTGCTCAGGGTCCTCAATCTGGGAATGTAAAAAAAAAGCCTTTATGTAAACACACATTTCACCAAGTGGAAGAAATCAAAAAGGTTTTGCAAGGTTATCGAGATTTATGGACTATTGGCCCCTGGCAGGCTAGCCTCCTTTGATAGAAAACAAAACCCTGTTTTCTGAAAAAGGTAAGGCTCTTTCACGAGCTATATCCAAAATTTAATTTTTTCCATGATTTTTATTTTGTTGTATTAAATAAATACAACAAATAAAATTAAAATAAATCTTAATAGTCCAGAAGGTGTATATCTGAACCTGTCTTTCTAGAAACTTCTTTTGAGGGCAGGGGAACTCTGGATGTTATAACTCTGAAGTATGCTTGCCTTGCATGCACAAAGCCCCAAGTTCAATCCTCACAAACTAGTGTGATGGCCACAGTTGGCAACGGTAGTGCCAGTCAGCCATAATAGCTCTTGGAAGATGTAGGCAGGAATGTTAAAAGTTAAAGGCCCTCTTCAGCTATGTAGGGAGGTGGAGGCCAGCCGGGGCTACATGAGACCCTGTCTCTAAACACACAAATAGAAACTTTAAAATTCTATTGCAGTATGCAAAACACAGCACAAACATTCTCTCCTTATCATATTACCAAGTCACAATGAAAGGCATGCAACGAAATATATTTGTTCTATTAAAAAAAAAGTAACGGGGCAGGAGAAATGGCTCAGTGGTTAAGAGCACTTGACTGTTCTGCCAGAGGACCCGGTTCAATTCCCAGCACCCACATGGCAGCTCACAGCTGTCTGTAACGCCAGTTCCTGGGAATCTGATACCAATACACATAAAATAAAGTTAAATAAATTATTTTTTAAAAGTAACAATAATATCCATAACATTAGAAACAACACTTTCAAGGAAATGTAACTTCAAAAACCTGACAGGTGGCTTTTGGTGTGTGAATAAAATAGACTCAATAGGCCTAAAGACCCTAAATCAACAGTCCAAAAATATACTTTTCCAAGGCTTCCATTTTCTAGAACATTCCCACACCCTGTTGTGTGATAAGACTTGTCCTTGGGAGACACAACATAAATGTTTACTAACCCCAAATAAGGTACCCAAGACAGAACAAAGTAAGGATACCACTGAAGTCCAGCTTGGTGAACCAGTGAGTTTTGCTTAGTTTCTTATGTATGAGGGGTCACTTCCAGGAGCAGAAAGGACTCAAAGACAGCTGCATCAGCAAAGCCCACCCCAGCATGGATGGCAGTTCACAAAGCTGAGAAACCTGGAGCACACTGCACAGCTTGCATTCAATTCAGCAAGTTGCAGAGTGCCCTTTGCAACTGGTCTACACCTCTTCCAGACGCCTCGGAGGCTTTCCCAGGCAGCTGGTCTGGTCTCAGAGTCTTTGCAGTGTTTCTCTTTTGAGAGACTTTTGGTAGCTCTCTTCAGTCTGAGGGGGACTCTCACAGCTGCCTCTATCTCCAGCTCCAGGAGATTCAACAGCCTCTTTGGCGTCTGAGGGTACTCTGCACATACAACGAAAAGGAGGGCGAGGTGAGGCGAGGCCAGCCCTGGTGACACACAGCTTTAATCCCAGCAGTCAGGAAGCAGAAATAGGTATGTCTCTGTGAATTCCAGGATAGCCTGGTCAACAGAGTAATCTGTTGGCTTGACAGGGCTATATAATGAGACTCTGTCTCAAAAGAAAAAAAAAGCTGTCATAATGGCTCATACCTATAATTCCAGCACTCAGAAGCTTGAGACAGAAGGATTGGATGGGTTTGAGGCTAGCCTGGGCTACAGAGTGAGACTCTGTCTCAAAACAAGACAAACTAGAAGACCTTGCTCCTACTTCTATACTTTTACCATTACTAAAGCCATTGCTTCTTTTATTTTTAAATTCTGATTATTATAATTATAATCATTATAACTACTACTACTACTACTAGTAGTAGTAGGTGTGTGTGTGTGTGTGTGTGTGTGTGTGTGTGTGTGTGTGTGTGTATGTGTGTGTGTTAACAGTAGTAGAAGGGACAGCTTTGGAGAGTTGGTTCTCTCCTTCCACCTTGCTGTGTAAATATTTCCTCCAAGACAAACCTTGTAGCAATACATTACTATACAAATGACTCTTACATTCTAAGAAGTTGGAACTTCGACTGGACCTTACAGCCAAAGTTAACAATACATGGTGAGGCCACTTAAGACTGCCATCACACTGTGTACTCAGCCTGTTTATTTAACCTGCTTTTAAGAGAACAATGTAACAACCAACTTCGCTTACCTTGGATTGCTCATGTAATTAGCTTTTACAACCTAAGGTAATGAATAGCTGTAATCTTAAATTCCATATTCTTTCATGCCCCTGGACCCAGAGTAGTGTGTGTGTGTGTGTGTGTGTGTGTGTGTGTGTGTGTGTGTGTGTGTGTATGTATGTTATGATAATAAATGCTGGAAACAGCAACTATATGCTGAAATCATTCTTATAAAATGAACATTTGCCATAAATGTTGGTGATGACATACAGCTATTGCTTCACTGTTATCTGGGTCAGTTAGTGTCAATTGGAGTCTGTGACTTAATCCCTTGTAAAACTCTGTTAAAGATTTCTGTAAAGTATCCCATCCCAACACAGGGACAGAGTCACAAGACAGCATTCAGGCAGGCATATTCAGACTCAAAACAATAGACAGACAGGGAACAACAGGAAAAGACACAGGGAGACAGAAGTAGAGAATTTCAAATCCAGGCTTGTTCTTGGTTAAATTACAACAAGGGGAAATGCTTTCAAATTTGTTTTTCTTAATGAATGACTGGTGACCCTGAGTTTATCATTAAGTCATTCACAGTGATGCACTCACTAGAGAAAATCCTATTTCTGACACTTCCCTAAACCAATATAATACCTAGCTGGATTTTAAATACTTACCCCTATGTCCACAGATAAGTATAGCTCTCAGAAGGTTTTTTTTTTTTTTTTTTTTTTTTTTTTTTTTTTTTTTTTTGCAGTTGATGGAGACTATTACAGAGATCTGCAACTGGTCAAAATGCAGAGAACAGCAGCAGATTGTGGAGTTTCCCACTCTAACTAACATATCTACAATGAAACCTCTACAGCTAAGGCTTGGGAAATCATTGCAGAAGAAAAGATAAAAAAAAAGTGCATGAATTCAAGGACCAGGACATCATCTGGGAGCCAGTATCTTCTATATAAAACAGGGAAGCTGCACCCATGAAATCTCAGCAGTATGGCTGCCTCAACAAGACCTGCATAATGATCCCAGTTGACTATCATCATGGATGGAAGAAGTCTCACAAGGTCCCACCTCTAGATGAAGAGCTACAGGCCTTCAATAGCTGCTAAGGGAAGGAGAATCAGTCTTCTCCAAGCATGAGGCTACTGACAGGCTATATAATCCCAAATGTTCAGCCCTAAATACATACACATGTGAACAACACTAAATGGGCCCAGTAGGTTGCTCTGTGTGTGTCTGTGTATGAATATGCTTGTGCGTGTATGTGCACATGTAGCAATTATAAATAAAGAAAAATAAGTCGCCAGCATTGGTGGTGAACGCCTTTAATCCCAGCACTCGGGAGGCAGAGGCAGCTGGATCTCTGTGAGTTGGAGGCCAGCCTGGTCTCCAGAGCGAGTGCCAGAATAGGCTCCAAAGAAACCCTGTCTCAAAAAACCAAAAAAGAAAAAAAGAAAACTAAGTCATTAATTTAAGAGGGCAAAGAGGATACATACATAGGAAAAGTTGGAGGGGACAGAAGGGTAGAAATGATAGAGTACTTGTGTATTAAATTCTCAGATAAATTAATAAGACACAGGATATTCTACAAGGAGGTGAAACATTCCATCTTTCTGGGAAGCTTGTTAATCTCAAGAAGTAAAAAACCCAAAGGTCTCAGGAAGTCCCTGAAACTGACCAGATACATTAGACTCCTCCCTCCCTGTATTAGTCAAGGTTCTTTTAAGGGCCAGATTAGAATGTGTGTGTGTGTGTGTGTGTGTGTGTGTGTGTGTGTGTGTGTGTGTGATACACACACATATATACCATATTCATATGTATGTGGTATATATAGTTATATGTCTTATATATATAGTTTTATATATACCATATATATATATATATACACATACACACACACAGACACACACAGACACACACACACACACACACACACACACACACACACATATATATCCTAGCATTTCCATTGTGAGATAGTTACTGTTGGACTACCTAGATCACATCTGTAAGCCAATCTAACAAGATTTATAACTATATATATGCAAATATAAAACTATACATATGCATAGTGGTTTATAATTATATTTATATCATTCCTTTTATATACAGTGGTTTATAGTGGTTATAAGATAATATATATATATATATATATATATATATATATATTATATTAGAGAGGCTGGGAATCCAGTAGTTGTTCAGTCCAAAAGCCTAGATGTTTCTGTAGTCCCAATGTGGCACTGAAGGTCTAGAGAATTCCTGTACAGCTGCGGGTCTTCAGTCTTTGTGGGAAACACTAACAAGTTGGTTCTAATTATGGTTAAGGATGCCACAACAATGGGATAGATTGACATGCCAGTCAGAGTGAGGACAAAGAGATAAAAGCAAAAAGTTTCTTTCTCTCATCTCCCAAGTCCTTTTATCTGAGTTACCAGAAGATGTCAGCCAGATTTAGGGTGGATTTTCTGCTGCAAATAATCTGATCAAGAAGAGACCTCATGCCAGGGGGTGGTGGCGCACGCCTTTAATCCCAGCATTGGGTGGGAGTCATGGGGGTGGGGGCAGGGAGGCAGGCTGATCTCTGTGAGTTCGAGACCAGCCTAGTCTACAAGAGCTAGTTCCAGGACAGCCTCCAAAGCCACAGGGAAACCCTGTCTCGAAAAAACAAAAAACAAAAAACAAAAAACAAAAAAAAAGAGAGAGAGACCTCACAGGAATGCCTGGCAGCTTGTGTCTTAATTTCAGACGCAGTGAAGTTGACAACTAAGATTAACCATCATAGGCCCTTGACACATAATTACATCTCTTATGCCATGTTTTATTTTCAAATGGAAACAATAGACAGGTGGTGGTGCCTCACGCCTTTAATCCCAGCACTTGGGAGGCAGAGGCAGGTGGATCTCTTTGAGTTCAAATCCATCCTGGTCCACAGAGAGAGTTCTAGGACAGCCAGAGCTATACAGAGAGACCCTGTCTTGAAAAACAAACAACCAAACAACAAACAAACAAAGACCCAAAGGAAACAATAACCGGATCCCTCCTCAAGTATACATAAGCAGAAGAGCTTCTGGGAGACACTCTCGGACAGTCAAGGCACCTGAAAGTTGCCTAGAAGACTCATACAAGTCAAGCTTCTTGGACTGAGCCTCTTCCTGGAAGAGACTCTGACTAACTGAGCGCTTGCAGAGACACTTTCCAACCTGTTGAGTTGCCTGCAAATTGTGCATTGAGCTCCGTGTTTTTAGATTTCATGAGGAGTCCCTTGAATAGCAGTGTGAGTCATTTCTGCTCTTCTAAGTAATCCTTCGCCCATAATCTTGTAAGCAACTGCAAAAACCTAATTGGGTCACCAAGTTGGACTTTGGTTGTAACAGTACTATGTTTTGTCTTGTTTCCGTATCTGGAGTAACTAGAAATCTCTTACCATCTTCCCAAGAACAGTAGACATGGCTTGTCTGAGTTTCTGGTGTGTTTTCAGTCAAGGTACAGGACTGTCGTCATCTTGTGTGGACGAGGATCTCCATGCAGATTCATTTGCCTCATTGTTGGCAGGAGGCCTCCATTCCTCAGCAAATGTGGGCAGAAGACCTCAGCTCCATGTTGATTATGAGGACTTCCCTACTGGGCTTCTGGGGTGTCCCATGACTTGTTAGCTGTCACATAAGTATGCATCATTTAGAGAGTAACTATTTCTAATCAAGTAGAATATTTTTGATCAGGTAGAATTTTATATTTGCTCATCCACTGAACTTGCTTTTTTGGTTTTTCAGTACTTGGGGTTGAACCCAGGGCTTTGAGTTTGCTAGGCAGATGCTTCACTATTGAGCTACATTCTCAGACTACTAACGTGCCCAAGTAGGCCTTGAACTTGTGATATTTCTGTTTCAACCTCTGAGTGGCTGGAATTACAGGAGTGGGCCACCATGCCTCACCTCTATCTTTTATTCACTAATTTACTACACCATTACTATACATCTACAATATGTTATAGCACTACCCCATGCAATGTTCTAGCTCTAACAGGCCATGCTATGTGGATACTAGGCACAGCAGGGTTCTGTGTTCAATGAACTTACATTCCAGTAAAAAGAGACAGATGAAAATCAGGTAACTGGAAAATACCATCTAATCTAGTGATGAATATTGTAATGAAACGTAACCATAGTAACAGATGAAAGTGACTCTTTTGCAGCAGAGAGGGTCATTGGAAATGCTTCTCTGGGGACACGATGTGGAGACCACGTGACAAGAAACCAGACATAGTATGATCTTCATAACAGCATATTTATGCATGGGCACAGCAGGTGCCAAACACCTGGAAAAGAGATGAGGTTGGTGCAGACTGGGGAGTGGAATTAAATTGAGTATGACCACAGAATACTGGGCAAAAGCAAAAGGACATTGTAGAATAGAACTGGAAAGGAAGACAAAGACCTTTACTTTGTTTTTTCCTAGCCTATGTCTTGCTATGGTCTCCAGACAGTTTTTAAGCCCCAGTGAACATGTGTGATGGTTAATTTTAATTGCCAACCTGCCACAATCATGGATCACTAGAATGAAAGTTTTTGGAGCACAGTGGAAGACAGCAGTGACAATCATTCTGTAGGAGGATAGGCGGCTGACCCCATCTCAGAGGGCATCAGTACTGAAAGCAGAGGACAAGGTAAGAGCTGCCTTCTGTGATCCCAGAGTCCTTAGGGAAATACTTCTAGGGGTTGCCAGACTCTGCCAGAGTGTGGGTACAATGGGCACAATCTAACAAGCAAGGTAGGAGGAACCCAGGAAGAGGAGATTGCTAGCCCCAGTCTCAACCAAGTGACCCTGGTCACCAAGTGCCAGCAGAACACTGGCCAGCAAGATGTTGGATGTATTGGTGCCTGGGAGGACTTGTTCAGAAGCAGGGTTTCTAAGGATCTGGTCATATTGTTTCACAGGGGCTTGCTCATCAGCAAAACTCAGTCCCAGTATCCCTCAGATCCCTTTTGTGTTGAGTACACAGAATAGAAGGAGGATGGTAGATAGTGGATCAGTAAGATTCTGTAGGGTGCTGAGTCTAAGACAGTTGCTTCCTCGTGAAGCCCATTGACCACTGGCTTCACCAGGCTGTCTTAAGTGACGTCAGAATTAGAGACAGGCACTTACTCAAGGGTCCTAAATGGCTCAGGCACAGGGACCTAGTCCACCATGATTGCTTGGTTGAGGCACAGCTCTGAACTTTAGAAGATGCTGCTTGCCGGGTAGTGGTAGCTCATGCCTTTAGTCCCAGCACTCGGGAGGCAGAGGCAGGAGGATCTCTGTGACTTGGAGACCAGCCTGGTCTACAAGAGTTAGTTCCAGGACAGCCTCAAAAGCCACAGAGAAACACTGCCTTGAACACCCCCCAAAAAAAAACCAGGACAGCCTCAAAAGCCACAGAGAAACACTGCCTTGAACACCCCCCCCCCAAAAAAAGATGTTTCTCAGCAGTGTGTGCCCTGCCCCCCTCACAGGCACCTGGCCAGGAGAATGTAGGACTGGCTGTCAATGTCATAATAGGATGGGTCTGTCACCAAGTGGATAACTCTTTGGTGAGTTGTGTTCTCTTGACAGCAGAACAGAGAGACACCTTCTTGCTCTAACAAGGTGTCCACATTGACCATTTTTGCTGTGAAGATCTTGTTGCTGAACTGCGGATCTTCTGGATCCCCTCCCCTGGCACACCTGCCCACAACCATTGCTTTGATGATTCTATAGTTGCCTGGTGGGAAAATCTCCTTGGAATGTCCCTGAGGACACATGTGACTGAAGGTGAATGGAGGGTGATTTACTCTCCTTTACAGACCTTATTCTGCCTTTTTGTTTGTTTGTTGTTGTTTGTTTTGTTTTTCTAGCTTTGGAGCCTATCCTGGCACTCGCTCTGGAGACCAGGCTGGCCTCAAACTCACAGAGATCCACCTGCCTCTGCCTCCCGAGTGCTGGGATTAAAGGCGTGCTCCACCAACACCCGGCTCTGCCTTTCTTTTTTAACTGCAGCAATAATTCTAGAATTCAGATCCAGTTGATCCAAATCCATTTCCTCAGTAGGTTTCATTACCAAATTCTATAACTTCCCAGACAAAGCCACAGTCACAGATTGTCTCTCAGGACCTGAGTCCATAATAGAAACTGTCACTAGAATTCTCCACTGTAATTTCCCATGTATTTCCACTCGAGAGTCTTTCTTTTCTGAGACAGGGTTTCTCTGTGGCTTAGGAGGTTGTCCTGGAATTATCTCTGGTAGACTAGGCTGGTCTTGAACTCACAGAGATCTGCCTGCCTCTGCCTCTCGAGTGGTGGGATTAAAGGCAAGCACCATCACCGCCTGACAAAGTCTTTCATTTTTAATTGCATTAAAAACTGTAAATAGGTCAGATGTAGTGGTACACACCTTTAATCCTAGAACTCAGGAGGCAGAAGCAGGAAGATTTCTATGAGTTTGAGGCCAGCCTGTTCTACATAGTGAGTTCCAGGACAGCCAGAGCTACATAGTGAGACCTTGGCTCAAAAATATTGTATTATTATGCATTTTACAAAAGATTATTTCTATGTTGGCATGTGCATGCTTATGCGGATACTTGAGGAGGCCAGAAGAGGGTGCTAGGAGTTCTGAGCTGAGTTACAGGTGGTGGTGAAATGCATGAAGGGGGTTCGATGAACTGAACTTGGGTCCTTCTCAAGAGCAGCAAATGCTGTTTCTTAATTGCTGAGCAATCTTTCCAGCCCCAGTGTGTGTGTGTGTGTGTGTGTGTGTGTGTGTGTGTGTGTGTGTGTGTGTGTGTGTGTGTAAAAAGAAGAGATGTCCACTGTACACTAACTTGGAGGATAGAAGCTTTGTAAAAGAATTTGTTTTCTCCTTCCACATTTATGTGGGTTCTGGGGACCTAATTCTGTACAGCAAGAGCCCTTACCTACTGAGCCATCCCATAGCCCTATTACATATTTTAATTAATTTGTAAAACTCAGGCTTGGTGGCAGGAGCTCTCTCACTGGTCCAGGATTCATACTGTCTTCCCTCCCCACCCAACTCACATTTAATTTGTGAGATAGGTTCTCACTATACAGCCCTGGTTGATCTAAGCCTGGAACTCAGAGACCCGCCTGTTGTCCACCTCCCAAGTGCTGGTATTAAAGGCATGCACCTGATTCAAGGTTCCCTTTGAATACAAGGTCTTGTAGTGCAGGCTGGCCTAGATCTCACTGTGCATTTAGGACGATCTCACATTTGTGGAAATCATCCTGCCTCAGTCTCCTGAGTTCTGTGTCTGCAGGTATGAGCCACCATGCCAGGCTCCATGGCCAATCTTATTCTCAGCAGCTTGCATATGGAATTTCTGACTCCCAACTCGGCTTGGACTATCTCTTTAGGTTCCCAACAACTGCATGGTCTAATTCCTGAAGGTATTTCACTGCCAAGGACACCCTGACCTCCTCTGAGCTCCTTCTCATTTCAGCCCTAGGCCTAGAGGTCTGACTCAGCCTCCTGGCAGGTTGTCGTGTGAAACTGTCTACCTGTACTTACTGCTTTGGGTCACAGACACCCCACCCTGATCTGTTGTTCTGTGACATCTCTCTCCCTCTCCCTCCCCACTCTGAGACAGGGTTTTTATTTTTTTGTTTTTTTGTATAGCCTTGGCTGTCCTGGAACTTGCTAAGTAGATCGGGCTGGCCTCAAGCTCACAGAGATCTGCTTTCCTCTGACTCCTGAGTGCTTAGATTAAAGGTGTGTGCCGCCACATCCTGGCAATAGGTGTGACTCTCATATGCCATATCTGGGCTCCAGGTCTGATGGGCAGTCCAGTGAAGAATTGTGCCCAGACTGCTCCATCATGTGTAGCCTCAGCTAGCTGTCCCATTGCTCTCCTTGAGTTATTTCATTATTTTAATTTTTTCCCATTTATTTTATTTTATTTTATTTTGAGACAGGGTTTCTCTGTGTAGCCCTGGTTGTCCTGGAATACACTGTGTAGACCAGGCTTGCCTTGAATTCAGAGATCCACCTGCCTCTGCCTCCTGAGTGCTGGGATTAAAGACGTGTACCACCACTGCCAGGTGAGTTACTTCATTAAATGAGGTATTATCTTTCATATTCCACATCCAGTTCATAAATGCTGTTTCTGTTTGAATTTTCCAAAACTCTGCGTTTTTTCCCTGAAGCTTTTTGTTAACCTTATTTTATATTCATACTAACTCTAATCTATGAGTTTGACTTTCTTTGATTAGAGTAGTTCTATGTCTTGTTTTAACCATTATCTAACTTCTCAAATGTTGGTAAACTTTCTCCCATGCACATGCTTATTCCTTGGAACCGTCCTCTGACTTGGCCATACTATCTACAGAAGTGTTGGGCTGTGCTTTCCTGGTGCAGTACAGAGATGTGGAAAAAGTACAGTTTATTTTAAGTGCTTCTAGAATGGTGATCTGTATCAAGCATCTCCCTGTTCCCCCCCTCAGTCATCATTTGACCAATAGGATGTCCCAATACTATACTCCAGACCCTGCTACTGATGGATCCAGAGAGAAGCAAGGGGTCTAAGCCTGCCAGTCTGTACTCAACGTGGTCTGAATGTTTCCAAGAATATTTGCAGCATCCATATTTACTGCAGAATGCTCCAGAATAGCCTAAACATGAAACCAGCTCAGACACCCATTAGCAGATGAATGGATAAGAAAATGTGGTAAATGTATACACAGTGGAGTTTTATTTAGCTGTAAAGAAGGACAAAATGGTGTTATTTATAGTGTGCTTGCTAGTTTTATGTCAGCCTGACACAAGCTAAAGTCATCTGAAAGGAAACCTTAACTGAGAAAATGCTTCCATAAGAGTGAAAAGTCTAGGGCCTAGAGAGATGGCTCAGAGGTTAAGAGCACTGACTGCTCTTCCTGAGGACCCGAGTTCAATTCCCAGCACCCACATGGCAGCTCACATCTGTCCAGGGGATCTGATACCTTCACACCAACGCACATAAAATAAAGTTAAATAAATTATATATAAAAAAGTGAAAAGTCTAAAGGGCAGTTTCATAATTAGTGATTGATGTGGGAGGACTCAGCACATCATAGGTGGTGACAACCCAGAGCTGGTGGTTCTGGGTACCATAACTGGTCATTATAGCGATAGTAACCCTAACCAATACATGTGGGAAAATGAATGGAACTGGAGATCATTTTGTTAAATAAAACTAGCCAGACTCAAAATGACAAACAATGCATGTTTTTTCCTGTTGTTAGACTTTTCCTGAACAAAAGTCTAATCACCTTAGACAGGGCATGGGCATCAGATCAAATGAATGACTCTACCCCTATCTAGCTCAGTGAGCTAATGAGTTTATGGATTACTTAAAGGCAGCTGCATAACTCACCATACCAGCATGGTGATAATTCACTAAAATTTGTTTCCCCGGAGCTTCCTGTCCAACTCAAAGGCAAGTTGGGAAAAATTCTCTTTCCCAACAATTGTTTACTGTTTATATGACCCTGGGAAAAGGACTTGTGAGCCTTGTAACTTCCTGACAAAAGCTCCCCAAAATGAGATAATGCTGGGCCCTGAGCCTTGGAGAGAGTAACTCAAATATCTGATTCTTTTCTTCCATACATGGCTAAGCATTGAGCAGTACGCCAGAGCAACAGTCACTCATTTTTGACAGCTTGAGCAGTAGTGAGCCCCTGTATATCTACCACTCACTGCAAAATCCTTCGTTCCATGACTGAGGTTGATAGCAGCAATATTCAATGATATTAATACAAATAGTTAAAAGCAAGTTGACAGGCACATCACATTCATTTAGCAAAATAACAACAGTTGCTTTGCTACTGGTACCAATGAACTCCCAGCCTTTTTCTTGGCTTCAGTACCAGACAAGAATTCCCACCTGTAGGATCGGCTTTAAATACAATTGGAAAGCAGTGTGTGTACCCATAACAGTTGTACCAACATTGATTGCATCAATAGCTACATTTTGCCTAGTATGTATGTAGTGTCACATAAAAGGTCCTTAACAGAGCAGGACCGTTTCTCCTCCAGCAGCTTACATAGCACCTTCAGGCACTACAAAAGCAGGAAGTAAGGGAGGATCTTCAGCTTAGTCCCAGTCTGAATGTTCCCTGGCCTGTAGCCAGAGCACATATCTTCAATGACAGGGTCTTACCATCTAGTTAAGTCATGTAACCAACAGGAATGGCAGTAATTCAATGGTTTTTCAGCCTTAATGGTGTCCTGTCCAGTAACTTATGGAGAGAGTATTTGGATCTGGTATTTGGATTTTTCTTCAAACAACTTCATGGATCCTGGGTGTGCTTTTTTTCTTTTACTGTTCTTCTGTATAATTTTTTAAAATCTGTAACATACTCAAGGGCTACCACTATATAATATACTTTAAAAATTATGTTTATTGGGGCTGTAGAGATGGCTCAGTGTAAAGAGCACTGACCGCTCTTCCAGGGGACCTGGGTTCAATTCCCAGCACCCACATGGCAGCTCACAACTGTCTGTAACTCTAGTTACTGGGGATCCGACACATTCACACCAATGCACATAAAATAAAGTTAAATAAACTATTTTAAAAATTATGTTTATTTGTGTGTGTGTGTGTGTGTGTGTGTGTGTGTGTGTGTTAGTGTGCACGTATGCATATGCCACAGCACATGTATGGAGAGCGGAAGACCACTTGAAGAAGTACGTTCTCTCGTGTGAACCTGGGGATTGAACTCATGTCTTCAGGCTTTGCAGCAAGTATTTTTACCTGAGCCATCTACTCTTTCCTCCAGGTTTGTTTTGTTTTATTTCGTGAGAAAGCAACTAGTACATCCCAGGCAGGCCTCAAAATCATTATGTAGGTTTCACTGGCTTTGAACTCCTAATTCTCCTTCCTCCACCTCCCAGGTGCTGGAATTACTGGTGTATATCAAAGATGACTTGAGTTTCTGATCTCCCTGCCTTTACTCATTTAGTCAGTGTTCTATTGCTGTGATGAGACACTTATGACCAGGGCAACTCTTAGAAAACATTTAATTGGGGTTTACTTACAGTTTCAGAGCTTACTCCATTATCATCATGGTGGGGAGCATGTTAGCACACAGACAGGCAGACGTGGTGCTGGAGAAGTAGCCGAGAGTTCTACATCATGATCCACAGTCAGCAGGAAGAGAGGAAGACTGAACAAGACATGGGCATTTGAAACCTCAAAGCCCATCCTCACTGAAACACTTCCTCCAACAAGGACACATCTCTGAATCCTCCTAAACCTACCAAAGAGTTCCTTCCACTCCCTGGTGACTAAGAATTCAAATATATGAACCTATGGGGCCAGTCTTAATCAAACCACCACACCCACTGAACGCTGAAATTACAGTGGCACCATGGCCAATTTATATAGTGCTGGGGATTGAACTCAGGTTTTCCCATGTGCCAAGCAAGCATCCTACCAGCTGAGCTATATCCTCAGCCCTATGCCATAGAACAACATTGACCTATGATCAATGATGTCAAATTGGTGCTAGTTGGTCCTGAGCTAAGGGGATACCAAAAAAGAAGCACCAGCAGCAAGGTTCAATACAATGAAAAGATCCAACCCTTTGTATCAGTTGTCTCTTCAAAGGGGAAATAATTTGTATAGAAAACATTGGCCCATCTAATCCTCCATAATGTACAATCATTGTGGGGTGTTTTTGCCTCCACAGCACAGTCATACACATCGCCATTCCTGATAGTCTCCATCTGGGCCTCCACAAGGTCAGCTTGTGCTGCACTGCCCTATTTAGGCACTATGGAGGAGCAAGGCCACACTCCAGCTTGCTACACCTTCTGATACAGGCAGTTGTTCCAATGGGCTCTGGGCTTATACATGGCCTTTGCCTTTCTACTGTTCTCTGGTGGCTTAAAAGATTGTGGGCAGAATGAACAATGTCTATTCAGTATCCATACTTTATTTTTGTTAATTTATTTGTGTATGTGGGTGAGTGTGCCCATGAAGAGGTACATGTGTGGAGGTCAGAGGACAACTAGCAGGTGTTGATTCTGTCCTTCATCATGTGGGTCCCGGAATCAAACTCAGGTCATCAGATTTGACAGCAAGAGTTTTTACCTGCTGAGCCATCTTACTGAACTGCTCTATATCCCCTGCTTCTAGCCCTAAATGTTTTCTTGCAAGAGATAAATACGTAAGTATACTCTGCCTGGGGTGTTGGAGTGGGGAAGACAACTGCACACAAAAACAAGTTTAGTTGGGCAGTGGTGGAGCACAACTTTAATCCCAATACTCAAGAGGCAAGGCCAGGGATATCTGAATTCAATACCAGCCTGGTCTACAGAGAGTTCCAGGATATCCAAGGCTACACAGAGAAACAAACAAACACTTTCCCCAAACCAAGTTTAATCTTTTTATGTAAACTGTTTTATCATTTGTGTTTTTGATCAGGATTAAACAAAAAGCAAACCACCACCAAAAAAAAACCAAAAACCAAAAACAACAACAACAACAAAAAAAACCAAAAAACCCTTTTAGAAGCACATTTGGCTTTCTGTTATGTTTCTCCCTAGGAATTTCACCTCAACACAAGTCTTGTCATATTTGCATCCCAATGATCCAGACAGAATCCTGTGTCTGCTTTGCCCTGCTCACACTCCTCTTAATTGCTTAAGCATTGTATGAGCACAATTTACATGCTAGTAAAACCATTCAGATCTGCCAGAGACTTTTCTGTCTCCTGAAGACCATGCCCTAACGTGGAACATGAAACTCAGCAAGCTACTCAAGTCCCACACAAGTCCCTGGTCAAATCCATCTTTCTTTTTAAATTAAATTTCTGCCTATTTTTCATGTGTAGGCACGCTCATGACATGGCATGTATGTGGAAGTCAGAAGACAACGTAACAGAGTTGGTTCTCTCCTTCCACTATGTAAGTTTGAGAGATGGAACTCGTCATGAGGCCTGGCAGCAAGTGTCTTAACATACTGTGCAATCTTGCTGACCCCAACCTCTTTCTTTTTCTTTTCTTTTTTGGTTTTCAAGACAGGGTTTCTAATGTAACAGCCCTGGAACTCTCTTTGTAAACCAGGATGACCTAAAATTCACAAGATCCACTTACCTCTGCCTCCGAAGTGCTGGGATTAAAGGTGTGCCCCACCATGCCTGGCCCCAACTTCTTTCTTAAGTCTCCTGTGAACAGAGTCCACTGTGAATGGCCTCATACACTGGCTCTTGGAGCACTCATTTTCCTCAGTAATGCCTGTTCTATTGCCCTCCAGTGCCTCATATTCATGGTACCTCAGCCTGCAATAACCAAGTGTGCCTAATGACTCATAAGAAAGTCTATCAGTGACAATTTCTCTCATATTGCCTGAGATTATGTACTTTTTGTCTTAAGAAGGAATGAGTAGCTAATATATTACTCAGTTTCTCTGCTTTCACAGAACTCAAGCTGATCCCATTTACACCCACGTCCGATAGCATCACAAGGCAGGATGCAAGAGATGCTTCCTTAAAACCATCCCGGAATTCACACAGCTTTTGATGCAGAGTAACCCTAATTATCACACTTTCCTAAGTTATGTTCAGTGCTGAAGGTCTGACCTGAGGAGTACACTTTTACCTCACTTTATTCTTCCAGGGGTTCCAAGTTTTTGGACCCCAGGAAGGGCTCACAGATCAAATTTATACTCTTGATTCTTGCATCCTCCCTTCTGTAAAAACCGCATGCCAACATCTCCATCTCATTCTGTTTTTTAAATTTTTTTCCTGCCAAATCCGAACTTAGTGCAGAGGATAGCATTTGCATGTCCCACTTTTCATTGTAATTTTTTTCCTTACAGGGGAAAGTTGTCTCTGGGAAGACAGATAAACCTCAGCTGCTTATCTTACCACTCACAGCAAAAGCAACATGACTCACACCACAACCTCCTTACAGTTATGTCCTAGATGTACTATCAGGGATCACAGTATACTCCCTACTCTCTTAGATGACTTGGGGGCATAAATGTTCATTGAGGAGGCATGCCAAAGGATGCTCTATACTCAGACAGGTTGGCCTAGGGTGCATGCTTTGTCGGGGCCCATTGTTACTGACTCAGTTCCATCTTGACTTAAGGTCAGAGAGTTCAACCCTATTCTTAAACAGCAGGATGTTTGGTCTCAGGTGTGGCTGCTGGATGTCTTGACCCTCAAGACCAAATTACAGGATGTTTGATTTAGGATGTGGTGACCAGATGTTTCAAGTATTAAGGAGGTAAGTACGTTTATTTGCTCCTTGTATCATGGTAAAGAAGCCTTTTGCTCCCCCCTTTTGATTGGGGTATAGGGCTATGAGTAATAAACTTGGGGTGTCTGCAGTTCAATGAGTGCCCTTCTGACTCTATCTACTGTCTCTTCTCTCTTCTTTTTCAATCCTCATGTCTCCTTTCAGGTACGTTTGAACTTATCTGCTGGACTGGCAATGCGTTACCAACCACCATGGCTATAGGAAAGAGAAGACAAACCATCTCCTGTGACATGGAAAAAAGTAGTCATATTGTGATTGCCTCACGAATGCTCTACCCTCAAACAGATCAGCTTCTGTTGTATGTCTTATCATTTACTGTATGGGCCATGAAAGTGCATCTCCCCAGCTTATCTTTGCTTCTGTCAGTCTTGGTTTGGGTATCAATTATGTTGCATGACTTTTCCTGGAGATGAGCAAACATCTCTTCACCCCAGATAGGGCACTGATGGCAGACCAAAGAAATCATTTCACTCAGTTCTAGCTTGGTGAACCAATGAGTTTATTTGGGTTTTTACAAGACTACATGTGAGGGGTTACTTACAGGAGCATGGATGACTCAAAGGCAGTTGCATCATTGAGAATCCTACCCCAGCATCCTGAAATTGTTTACTATTTATATAACCTTGAGGAGGGGTTCCACGAGTCTCATAATTTGGTGAGCTTCATGAATCTTATAATATTTATGAGTATCTCAAGAGCCTCCATTCTCTCTCTTCTCTCAGGAAGAAATGTTTCAGCCACAAGAAGATAGCCATCCAACAATTTCATTTGAAACATATTATATATATGTGTGTGTGTGTGTGTGTGTGTGTGTGTGTGTGTGTGTGTGTGTTCTCTAGAGTAACAGAACCTCTCTCTCTATATATATATGTGTGTGTGTGTGTGTGTGTGTGTGTGTGTGTGAGTGATTTATCGTAATAGCTTACAGGCTATGGCCCAGCTAATCCAACAATGGCTATCTATAAATGGAACACCCAAACATCCAAGGATCCATGAGGTTGGATGTCTCAGCTGGTCTTTAGTATTCTACTGCCAGAGAAGGAATGAATGTGATAGCAAGGTTGAGAGCATGCCTCCCAGTGCTGGGATTAAAGGCGTGTGCCATCACCGCCCAGCAAATTTACAGTTTTTAATGCAATTAAAAAAGAAAGACACTGTCAGGCGTTGGTGGTGCATGCCTTTAATCCCAGCACTCATGAGGTAGAGGCAGGTGGATCTCTGTGAGTTTGAGACCAGCCTGGTCTACAAGAGCTAGTTCAAGGACCTGGAACTATGTGAGTTCAAGGCCAGCCTGGTCTACAAAGCTACACAGAGAAACCCTGTGGGGGGTGGTGGGGGTGGTAATTTAATTGACATCATTCTTCCAATTTTTTTTTTCAGAGAACCAAATCAAATTTCTATTCTAATCCTACCTAGTGCTGCACCTGCCAGCAGAAGTCAGCTTGAGTTCATTGTTGTGGAATGTTACTTTAGATGTGTACATTTGTTAACCCTGTATTTGTTTAACTAGACAAAGGTGCTACACTTGTTTATGTTGCATTTGTTTAATTATGCAAAGATGTGTTGCATTTGTTTTACCTTGCCTGCCTAAGGCAACTGATGGTTTAAAAAGCTGAATGGCCAAGAGCTAGGCAGTAGAGGGATAGGCGGGGCTGGCAGACAGAGAGAAGTAGGAGAAATCTAGGCTAGAGAAAATGAAAGAAAAGAGAAAATGAAGGAGAAAGAAAGGGAGACACCTGGGGCCAGTCAGCCAGGCAGCTAGCTGAATGTCAAGAAAAGCAGGAAAGAAGGACACACAGAAGGAAAGAAAGGTAAAAGTCCAGAGGCAAAACAAAGATGAGAAACAGATTAAGTTATAAGAGCTAGTGGGACAAGCATAAGGCCAAGCATTCATAACTAATAATAAGTCTCCATGTGATGATTTAGGAGCTGGTTGACAGCCCAAAAGAAAGCTTGCTACACTTAATCAGCTTTGTCCTCTTGATAGCAGCTACAAAGCAATTCTGTGTGAGAAACTCAAAACTCATCAGGCAGCTGAATTTGTTGTCAAGTAAAAACACACAGAAAGAGATCTGAACGTCAATTTTCATTATATATTTATGACTTAAAATTGAAGCTTGGTAATGTAGTGTAGGGGTTGAGTAAACAGCTAGCTAACAAGCACAAGGCCCACACCTTTTACCTCCAACCATGGCACTGCTAAAAAAAAAAAATAGATTAATGACTGCAAAACAACTTTAGTGCTCTGTTTTTGTCTGCAAACAAACTTTTTTTTTTTTTTTTTTTCAGGACAGGGTATCTCTTCTGTGGCTTTGGAGGCTGTCCTGGAACTAGCTCTTGTAGACCAGGCTGGTCTCGAACTCACAGAGATCCACCTGCCTCTGCCTCCCAAGTGCTGGGATGGACTAAAGGCATGCGCCACCAACGCCCGGCTGTCTGCAAACAATCTTACAAGTGTTTTGTAGGTTGTCTGTGAGCATATGATCCTCCTGCTTCAGTTCCTTGCTGGGATGGTAGAGGGGAGCCACACATCTAGCTTGACATGAGAGAATTTCCAAAGAGCAAAAGAAGTAAAACTAAAGTAAAAGAAGTGATGTTTTGCTGCCTTAAAGATAATTTCAATAAGGAGACATATCCAATTAGTGTAAAAATTGAGAGAATGAAGGCTATAAGAGTTGGAAAATGTAAGGCATTTCTGAGAGTCAACAAGTGGTTAAGGTTTAGCTACAGTGCTTTAGAGGAATTATCTTACAGTGTTTTAAACTGATCTGCACATCTTAAAAGAGATGTAACTGTGTCCACCTACAGTCCTAGGACTTAGAATGCTGGAGCAGGAGGATCAGTGGTTCAACATCAGCCTTGGCTACAGAGTGAATTTAAGGTCAGCCTGGGTACGTAAGACCTCGCTTCAGAAAAAAACAAAAACAGAGTAGATTTGTGTGTCCTTGCTTGGGAATTCTGACACACGGGTCAAGTGCCCCAGGTCTGGAAACTAGTCTTTGCAATAAATTCTTCATTAATTCTGATGTGCAGGCAGTGTTTTTGGTTGATACAGAGAAATGAAGAGGAGGTACTAGGGAGGTGGTACTTGATCTTCTCAAAGAGGACCCAGGTTGGGCTCCCACCACCAACATGGCAGCTCACAGCTGTACATAACTCCAGTTGCAGGAGATCGGATGCCTCTTCTGATCTCTGAGGGCTCCTGCAAGCACACGGAGTACATACATACATGTAGGCACACACACTTACATCTGAAAATAAATAAATATATGTATGGTCAAGGTAAAATCCACTGCCCTCAAGTTAAAGGGACTAAGCGATAGTTTGTTTATTTTTGAGTGCCTATGGCACTATGGTGCTAATTACAAGAGGAGTCTGCTTTATAGACCTTATGCAAAATCTCAGTTTCCAAACCGAAACTCTCCGTCATAACACGCTCTAAAAAAAAAAAAATCCTGCCTTTAACCAAAACTCCTTACTTTCTTCTGCCACACCTCTGCCTAAGGTCTGTAGCTACTTCCTTGAGACACCGTGCAAACAAGTTCTCCCGGGAGATGGCAGCTGGTGAGAAACGGGGACCGCGTCCGACTACACCCCAGGCCCAGCGGCATTTTCCAGAACCATGGACACCGCCAAGGGGGTGCTCTTGAGGCCGGGGTACCCGGGAGGCCTCTCATGCGCCTCTGGCAGGGACCGAACCACCGCACTTGGGACGGAGGTCAGGGATTGGAATAGTCCTAGAGGACATTTAGGAGGCAAAGGATGAAGCGTCGCTCGCCGTCGTGGAAGTAGTTGGAGATTAAGGCACTTTAGGGCGCACGCGCAGAGGATGCAGCTTCCGGTTTCCTGCCCCCCACCGCCTTGACCTCCTCCTGATCTTCCGCCCCTCCAGACAAGCTCTTCCAGTACGCCCCGCCCCCAAGTGCTAACCCCGCCCACCTCAGGCCCCGCCCCGCCCTTCCCCGCCTCGTTCTATTTAATTGTTGGATTGTCAGCTCTGCAATCCCGCTGTCGGCCAGCAGGGGGCAGAGTTCGAGCCTGCAACTTTTTTTTTCCCTCCTTGGCCCGCGTCCCTGAGGGAGGCGGTCGGCGTGGGGAGGGGAGGGCGGGGCTCGAGGCTCCAGTTCGCTCGGCTGCTAGCGCCGCTTTCTGTTCGCGTCGGCGGAGAGGCCGCGACAACCGCATCAGAGCTGACGTGGGCGCGACGTGGGGCCGCCGCCGCCGCCGGGTTGCCTGGGCGGCGGCCGTCGGGCTCTGCGTCCCCACCTCCTCCCGTCCGTAATCAGTGACGAGGTCCGCTACGTAAACCCTTCGCGGCCGGTAAGTGGCGCGCCAGCCTCGCATCACAGCCCGCGGCGGGCAGCGGCTGCTCGGGACGCGGCCTTCCGCCCGGCCTGCTCTGCCCTGCCCGCACGGCCGCCCGCTCGCGGCTCGCCACCGAGAGCCCGCCAAAGTCCCGAGCGTGCAGCGGGCCGTCCGCGCTCGCCCTCTTCCGCGCTTCACCTGGGTACCGGCGGGAAAGCCTTCCCTCAGAGAGCCGGGCGGCCGCTCGGGCTCCTCAGTCTGACGGGAAAAAGGCGCCCAGAGGGCGTCGGGCCTGCTCGCCACAGCCCTGGGGCCGCCGCAGCGCTTTCACCCCAGCTTGGCGTACGCGCTGTAGATAGGAAATAACGTACCCCGTGTCTTCAGAAAGCGAGGCGCAGGCACTCCACGATCGAGCCATCGGGGCCCCACACACTGCAGAGCCGGTGTGTGGAGGGGAGCAGCACAGCGAGTCTCAGTTGGGGGTCCCAGGGGTCTCTCGTGACTTGTTCAGGGGCGTCAACTACTGAGTTCCCAGACCCGCGGAGCAGGGAGACGAATCCAGCACAGTTCTTCCCCCTGTCGCCTGTTACATGTGTCTCCAACCGCCAGCTTTCCCTGGCAGGCGTTTACGGTGCCCGCACCCTACCCGGGGAAGCTGCTGTCTGCTCGCCATCGCCCCAAAGTCAAGCTAGAGCCCCCTTCTAGCTTGTGGCTTCCTGCTTTTCTGCGCTGTGTGACTCGGGGCCCATTCGACTGCCCTCATCCAGCACCACATTAATAATTGATGTTCGTGTTTTTGAAAGACCCCCACGGGGTGGGACCCCCCAGTCACCAGGCGGAGGAGAGGACTTGATGCAAACCGCAAGAGGCTTTGTTAGTAACCGGCTCCTCCCGGCACAACTCGTTATTCTCGCAGGAGCAGAGGAACTGGACTCCCGAGCTGGGGGCTAGGGGCTTCTTAAAGGAAAAAAAAACTGCAAACAGATGGGGTCTGGGGGTGAACGAGGGTAACAGTTCTGATTGGCTTGTTTCAGGTGACCGACTGCAATCTGTAAAGAAAACATCTTAGGCTGGGGTTCTTTAGTTGAAGGCCACAAATTACAGAGTTTCTATGGTTACTTAAGGTCATTCAAAGTACAGAGTTAGTAACTATACATTTTAAGGGAGATACATTTGACTGAGATAAGACAGGGCATGGGGTTGGTGGGGAGGTGTTACAGAGTCTGTCAATTATTCCCTGGGCTGGGGAATCTTTACAACCAGCAATTAGCAAAGGAATGTTAACAGGAGTGGTGGGCAGTCACCTCTGCTTCTCTGAGAGCAGGGGATCATAGCACTCCTGATTTAAGGAGTTAAATTTTCCTTTATAAATTTATATTAATTTGAATTTTTAGTCCTTCATTTAGTAACTCCGGCCACATCATCATTCTTCCAGTTTTTGACAACAAGCTTGTTTCCCTTCATCAGATACCAGTTCTCTGAATCTCTAAATTTCAGACTTCTCAAAGGAACACCGTGTTCAGACAATGTGTTTTGGACAATAAATGTGATTATTTATTCGAAACTTTTTTTTGAGAGAGACAGAGAGAGAGAGAGAGAGAGAGAGAGAGAGAGAGAGAGAGAGAGAGAGAGAGAATCTCAAGTAGCCCAGTTCCTTGAACTGGTTATGTAATGGCTGACTTTGAACTTCTGAACCTCCTACTGTCACCTCCTGAGTGCTGGGATTTTAGACATGCACCATAGTGTGTCATTTTAACCAAACGAAACTTTAGAAAGGAGGTTTAATCCTTCACAAGTGAACTGTAACTGCTATATTAAATACTGAAATGACATGAGCTATTTTGGTGAAGCTGTAAATAGATCAGTGTAACTAGTGTTTTCCCAAGTGACAGTGCTTCATGTGGAATCATATTGGGAAGTGTGAAATTGTAGTTACAGTGATGTTATATGTATGTTTGTAAGATATGAATAAATTTTAAATGTGTAAACAGAGGAACTTTTAGTCATTTTGCTTTTACACTGTGCCCAAAAGTTAATGAAATTTTCCTCTACTGAAAAAATTAACACTCCCAACACCATAGAGGATAGACTGTATTCTGGTTTCCCCCAGAGGTTAATAACTTCGTGTTTAGACAGTCTTGCTTAGAATATAGCATATTATCAAGAAGTATTGACATACATAGGAATCCTGACCAAATCTTTACTAATATAAACATTACTCATTTTCTTTCCCATCACATTATCATCCAAGTAAATATTGGGTCATAAAATTGAGCTAGGTTATTGCTGAAGGTAGGTAGTCTACTAAAATGCTCTCAAATGTCATGTCCTATTTATATAGACTTTAAGTAACTTTAAAAAAATTTAATTTTGAAGGTGTATATGAGAGAGAGAGAGAGAGAGAGAGAGAGAGAGAGAGAGAGAGAGAGAGAGAGAGAGAGAGAGAGAGAGAAAGAGAATGTGCTATATAAAATGTATGTTTGGATGCTCTCTGAGGCCAGAAAAGTATGTTATCCCTTAGAGCTGGAATTAACAGTGATTGTGAGCTGCCTGGTGGGGGTGCTGGGAACTGAACTCAGGTCCTCTGGAAGAACAAGAAGTGTTCTTAATAGCTAAGCCAGCTCTCCAGTTCCATTTAGTTAGACTTGTAAGATTGAAACTGAACAATGTGATCTCTTGCCATTGAGAGGCCTTAACTTTTAGAACAGTGTTAGAACCATTGGTTGATTGGCAAATAAACCTGACATATCTGAAATTTCAAAGCGTACTTTTACTTTATTGAACTGATAAATTTCATATATGAAAACAATTTTTGTTGTTTGTTTTGAGACAGATCTCACTCTGTGTCCCAGGATGTCCTTGAACTTGTCAAACTGCCTCAGCCTCCCCAAGTGCTGAGATTATGGGTGTGTGCCACCAGACCTGACTAAAAGACAACTTTGAGAAGAGATATGAACATTGGATGTGATTTCAATATTATCAGTGCAGGAGCTTAAACATAGACTTGTTAGAAAAAAATGTCTCACCTGCAACACAATGGGCATAAATGAACACTTTAGGTACTTACAATAATAATTTAGTGGTATAATACCGCCTAACTTTGGAAAATCCCTTGATAGTTTCAATCACCTGTACCACCCCCCACAAAGGAAAAGAAAAGCATGAAACTTTTGGTTTGTGTGGTTTTTTTTTTTTTTGCGAAAGGGTTTCTCTATGTAGTCCTTGCTTACTCTGTAGATCAGGTTGGCCTTGAACTCAGAGATCTGTTTACCTCTGCCTACTGAGTGCTGGGATTAAAGGTGTGTGGCCACCATTACCTGGCTACATGAAGTTTTTAAAATATGTTTTTCTACCATGATAACTGCATAGTAAGGAGTGCTATGTGTAAGACTGAACGCTTCCTTTGTTTTTGTTTTCTAATGCTGTAAAAGAACAAAGAAGAAAATCTCAGGTAATTTTAGTGGGATTTGCCTTTGTTTTGTTGAGACAGTGTCATAGCATGTAGATCCGGCTGTTCTTCACCTTGAGATCCTCTTGCAGCTCAGAATAGAATATTGTCTCAATTTATTTCTCTTTGATAATGCAGTTTTATTTTGCTTAGAAATGTTGTCTTTTATTGCCATAACAAAACACCATGACCAAGGCATGTTTATAAAAGAAAACATTTAATTAGGCTCATGATTCCAGAGGGTTAGAGAGCCCATGACCATCATGGTGGAAACCATGGCAGCAGGCAGCAGGCAGACAGACATGGTATTGCAGTGGTAGATGAAGACCTGGATTTGATCCACAAGCATTAGGCAGAGAGAAAGAGACACAGAGACACAGAGACACAGAGACACAGACACACACACACACACACACACACACACACACACACACACACAGACAGACAGACAGACAGGCTAACTGGGAATGATGTGGGCTTTTGAAACCTCAAAGCTCATCCCCTGTGATACACCTGGTCCAACAAAGCCACACCTCCTAATTTAGTAGTTTTCAACCTGTGGGTCGTGACCGTTTCACAGGGGTTGCATATCAGATATTTATGATTTACAACACTAGCAAACTTATATTTATGAAATAGTAACAAAAATAATTTTATGATTGAGGGTTACCACAGCATGAGGAACTGCATTAAAGTGTTGAGAACCACTGTTCTAATCCTTCTCAAATAGTTCCACCACTGACAGACAAAGCAGTCAAATATTAGAGCCTGTGAAAGCAATTCTCATTCAGACCACCACAAATGTTTTTAGAGAATCCTTTGTCTTCAACAGTGAGTAATAAATATCTAACCCTTGGCCTTGCATGTACTAGGCAAATACCCTACCACTAAGCTACCACTAAGTTTAGTTTGATAGGATGCAAGCCTCCAGCTTTGGAATTAGGACATCACATATGAAGAAAGACACATGCTGCTACTTACAGATGCTCTAGATACTTTATTTATTTGTATGATTTGTGTGTGTGTGCACATGCATGCTGTTCACATGAGTGTGCATGCTGTTCACATGAGTGTGCAGTGTACTGGTGTCTGTGTGTGCGCGCACGTGCACGATGCATAGGCCAGAGCGTTTTGCTGTATTGCCTTGAGACAGGATCTCTCCTTGAGCTGGAAGCTTTCCATCTGAGCCAGGCTAGGTAGCCAGAGAGTTCTTGGAATACCTATCTCTGCTCCCAAATGTTGGGGTTAATAGCATGCTCTTTAGATGGGTGCTAGGAGTTTGAACTCTGGTCCCTCCTCACGTCTTCATTCTTACAGAGCAAGCATTCTTACTCTCTGAGCTCTCTCTCTAGCCTAGGATGTTTTTATTTATTTATTTTGAGGCAAAGTCTCATGTTGCCCAGGCTAGAGTCAAACTTCCTGTATAGCTGAAGATAGCCTTGAACTATTATTAGTCCTCCTGCTTCTACCTCTCAAGTGCTGGGTATATTCTTGAAATCGCTAAAGAGATTACATTTGATTAGTCATATTTCTTCAGTTAGGTATCACTTAAAGAAATTAACACAAGATTTTTATTTTATGTATGGGTGTTGTGCTTGCATGTATGTCTGTGTACCACATGCACGCCTGTTACACACAGAGGCCAGAAGTTGTCTGATCCTCTGAAATAAAAAGTTACAGATGATTGTGAGCCACTATGTGAGTGCTGGGATTGGAACCCAGGTGCCTTGCAAGTGCATTGAGTGTGTTTAACCACTGAGTCATCTCTCCTGCCCCTTAGGTATTTTGTTCAGATATATAAACTAGAACCAAGCTAGGTTAGTAAAATAATTGTTTAAATTCTTCCCTCTGAATACTGGCTAATCTATTTTCCCATATTTGTGTTATTTTATGTTTACAAATTTTACTTTAAATGTATGGGTTTTTGCTTGCCTGTGCCTATCCTCCCCCACCCCAACCCCGTGTGTGTGTGTGTGTGTGTGTGTGTGTGTGTGTGTGTGTCCATGTGTGTGTGCGTGTGCGTGTGCGTGTGGTGTGCGTGTGGTGTGTGTGTGTGTGTGTGTGTGTGTGTGTGTGTGTCCGTGTGTCCGTGTGTCCGTGTGTCCGTGTGTCCGTGTGTGTCAATGTGCTACAGAGTGATGGAGAACGCCAGGTGTTCTTACCACTCTACATTGTCTCATAGCCACAGTTTTTTGGTTATGCTAATTATAGTTTTGAATTCTTTTTCTTTTTTTACTTCCAAGACTTTCTTGAAAAAACTGTTTCAGCAGTGCAAGATTTAAAGATTCTACTTTTGGTATTTAAAAAGGAATAAAACACTAAAACTGACTGTTTTATACAGTACTCTTCATTTTTATAATAATGCCCTCTTCTAGTGTTTTGCATTTATCTCAATAGTACACAGTCCCAAAAGAAGAATTTTAAATGTCATTATTAATTATGTGTACGTGTATTTTCATGTGAGTATATGAATATGAGTGCAGGTGCCAGAGGAGGCCAGAGATATCCAATCTCCTGTAGCTGAAGTTATGATGGTTGTGAGCCATTGCTGGATTTGGTCTCTCTGGAAGAATGCAAGTGCTCCTAACTGTTGAGCTATCTCTCCAGCCCCCCCCCAATATAGTTTGTTTGTTTTAAGGGAAAAGTCATTTTCAAAATATGTAGCTTAGTTTTCAGAGGTGTAGCTCTCTTTTTAAATGATTTTATCGTCTAATATATAGTTTAATAGTTCTAAAACTGCAGCAAATGTGTCTAGCATAATGAGGTCTGATGACAAACACAGTTCACTAGTTAAGCAAACAGTGTTGCCAAGCCTTTGGATGGCTAGAGAACAGTAGTAGGTTTTAGAGAAGGAATTGGAATATCAGCTAATTGGCATTTTGATAATGGGAACAAAGTTAGTTTCTTATATTGTAAAGTCATTTACAAACCTCTTGTTTTTCTTTTTTTGGAGGTAGAATTTTACTATGTAGCTCTAGGCTAGCCTTAAACTCAGTTTTCGTGCCTTAGCCTTCTGAGTGCTGGGTTATGGGTTATATTTTATTTTTTTCCTAGAAAGTTACATTGTAGGCCGGGCATTGGTGGCCCATGTCTTTAATCCCAGCACTCGGGAGGCAGAGGCAGGCAGATCTCTGTGACTTCGAGGCCAGCCTGGTCTCCAGAGCGAGTGCCAGGATAGGCTCCAAAGCTACACAGAGAAACCTTCAATACATTTTTTCTGTGATCCTAATGGATGTTAATGGGTAATGATAGAGCATTGTAATTAATTGAAGCTTTTATGCCAGGGAGTGAATACAAAGTAAAATATTGGTGATAGGTGAGATAATGCCAGGTGCAAGTCAAACAGTATATATGATATCAAATTTTCATGTTACGGCACTTGATTTCCCTACCAAGTATGTACAGAAATCCAGATCTAGGAAAAGTAATTTTTGAACTAAATTTAGAAACTTAATACAAACTTTTATTTGCAGACAACAGGCAGGCTTGCCACCCTTTCCCATACTCTTGTAATCCCAGCACTTATAAGGTTGAAGCAGGGGAATCAAGAGTTCAAGGTCAGCCGGGCGTTGGTGGCGCACCCCTTTAGTCCATCTCAGCACTCGGGAGGCAGAGGCAGGAGGATCTCTGTGAGTTCGAGACCAGCCTGGTCTACAAGAGCTAGTTCCAGGACAGCCTCCAAAGCCACAGAGAAACCCTGCCTCGAAAAAACAAAAAAAAAAAAAAAAAAAAAGAGTTCAAGGTCATCCCTGGCTATACAGGGAGTTCAAGACCAGCTTGAACTTAAAAGAGATAGCTGCATTAAAAGGATCGAAGGGAGCTACTGAGAGATGGCTCATCAGTTTTACCTCATTTTACAATATCAAATGTTTAGAAGTAAAAAATGGTTAAATTAGAAAAATTTATTATGCTGAGTATACCCCTATAATTTCAGTACTTGGTAAGCAGAAACAGGTAGATCTCTATGAGTGTCAAGCCAGTTTGGTCAACATTGTGAGTTCCAGGCCAGCCAGAGTTGCATAGTAAAAACTTGTCTAAAAAAATTAGTTTCGGGGCTGGAGAGATGGCTCAGTGGTTAAGCGCACTGGCTGTTCTTCCAGAGGTCGTGAGTTCAATTCCCAGCAACCACATGGTGGCTCACAACCACCTTAAATGAGATCTGGTGCCCTCTGCTGGCATGCAGGCACAAGACTGTATACATAATAAATAAATAAAATCTTAAAAAAAATTAGTTTCATTTATATGTCTCCGTGTGAGAAAATACATATGTGTGCAGCTGATGGTAGTGACCAGAGGAGAGCATTAGATAAATCCCTTGGAACTGGAGTAACAGACAATTGTGAGTCACCCAATGGGCAGGAACCAAACTCAGGTCTTTGGAAGAGTGTAAGTGCTCTTAATCATCATGCCATTTCTGGACCTCCCTCTCTTTGTTATTTTTTTTGTTGTTGTTGGTTTTTTTTTTTTTTTTTTTTTTTTAAGACAGGGTTTCTCTATGTTATAATCCTGGCTGTCCTTGAACTCTAACTCTCTTGGTAGACCAGCAGGCTGGCCTCAAACTCACAGAGATCCGCCTGCCTATGCCTGGGATTAAAGGCATAGGCTACCATGGCTCAGCTTTTTTTTTTTTTTTAAGATTTTATTTATTTATTATGTATACAACATTCTGCTTCCATGTATATCTGCACACCAGAAGAAGGTACCAGGGATGGTTGTGACCCACCATGTGGTTGCTGGGAATTGAACTCAGGACCCTTGGAAGAGCAGTCTATGCTTTTAACCTCTGAGCCATCTCTCCAGCCTCCTTATGTTTTATTTTTTATTTTCTATTTTTTATTTTTTATTTTTTTTTTGGTTTTTCAAGACAGGGTTTCTCTGTGTAGCTTTGGAGCCTATCCTGGCACTCGCTCTGGAAACCAGGCTGGCCTCGAACTCAGAGATCCGCCTGCCTCTGCCTCCCAAGTGCTGGGATTAAAGGCGTGCGCCACCAACACCCAGCTTTTTTTTTTTTTTTTAAACATTTAGTGTGTGTGTGTGTGTGTGTGTGTGTGTGTGTGTGTGTGTGTGTGTGTATACATGAATGTTTGTATCTGTGGATTCCTAAGACAGGGCATATGTGGAGGTCAGCAGTTGTCTTTCTGTGGGTTCCAGGGATTAAATTTAGGCCACCAGACTTGGCAGCAAGTAGTTTATTAGATAAGCCTTCTTACATGCTTTTAAAAATATTTTAATTACTTAGGTACCAGCCTCTTGTTTGTTTGTTTTCCAAGTCAGGGTTTCTCTATGTAGCCCTGGCTGTCCTGTAATTCTCTCTGTAGTAGTCTTGAACTCATCTGTTTGGGATTAAAGTAAAAGCTTGTGCCACCACTTCCTGGGTTTCTTTTTCTTTTTTCTTTTTTGGTTTCTCTGTGTAGCTTTGGAGCCTATCCTGGCACTCGCTCTGGAGACCAGGCTGGCCTCAAACTCACAAAGATCCGCCTACCTCTGCCTCCCGAGTGCTGGGATTAAACGCATATGCCACCAATGCCCGGCGTGCGCTTGCTTGCTTGCTTGCTTGCTTGCTTGCTTGCTTCCTTCCTTCCTTCCTTCCTTCCTTCCTTCCTTCCTTCCTTCCTTCCTTCCTTCCTTTTCTTTCCTTGGTTTTTTTCAAGACCCGGTTTCTCTGTGTAGCCCTGGCTGTCCATACCAGCCTTTTAAAGTGGACTGAAAGGAAGTTTTTTAGATGAATTGGTAGTTTGGAGTGTAAACTGGGCCTGCTGGTACACACCTTAAGTCCCAGCACTCAGAGATTGAGGCAGGAGGGTCTGTGTGAGTTAAAGGACACCCAGGGCTGACTAGTGAGACAAGGTCTCAAGAGAAAAAAAATTCTTTGACAAAACTCAATTTTGAATTTAAGGTAAAAACATGGCTGAAAATTTTGTTTCAATGGAGTGAAATTTAAGAAAATGATACTTTCAGTCTGAAGAGATGATTCCAGCAGTTAAGAACACATATTACTCTTCAGAGGACTCAAGTTCAAGTCCCAGCACCACATCCAGGGGATCTGAAACCTCTGGCCTCTGCAGGCATCTATACTCTCAAGTGGGGATGGACATACACTTAAAAATAATAAAAATAAATCTCTAAAAAATAGAATGTGATAAAATTATTACATTTATGAAGTTATCTTTGCTTTTGTAAATAGTGGATAGCTGAGTGCTATACTGAGTATGTTGGATTAGGTAGCACTGCTTTTACTCCAGAGGATCTAATCTGAGAAATAGCCATTTTAAGTCTTGTGATTCCTCCTTCCTAGGAAGAGAAGAACATTGAATAACAAATAGGTAAGTCGTGTGTTCCATTCCCCCCACCTTGTTGTTTGTTTTCTTAGATGGTATCACTATGTAATTGGGTGGTCTGGAACTATATTGACCTAGGTGACGTGGAACTCATAGAGTTCTGCCCACTTCTGCTTCTCAAATCTAAGATTAAAGGTATGTACCACTATATCTGGCATAAATTGTTAAGTTTGGAAAATAATTACAGAGTCCTTTTCAGCCTTTAATTCTGTTTTTTTAGTTCTAAAGAAGCTAGATTATATATTTACCAGGTATAGTGATGCACTTGAGAGGCAGCTAGATTTCTGTGAGTTTGATGCAAGTCATCCATGGCTACATAGCAAGTTCCAGGCCAGCCAGGGCTGTAAAAAGTAAAACCCTGTCTCAATAAATAAATAAAATAAATAAAAAGGAAGGAAAGAAACAAAGGAAAGAAAGAGAAAATATTTGTTCTAGCTCAGCTTTGGGTTATTTAATATTTTAAAAAGTAAAATGTTGTGACCTCCTAATTCAACATTGTGATTTTACTGCAGGATAAATAAAGAAGAAAACAGGGAAGGAGCAAAGCATTGATTATACATGTAATAATAATGAGCAAATGTGGCAGGAAAAAGTATATGAGGACAAATGTAAGGTAGGTGGATGTTTTCCTGTTCTTTGCCAGGTCTTGCCTAGAGCCCAAAGTTCCAGTCATAAGCAAATTAGTGGTGCCTCTGTACTTACAGGTGCATGTGTGCATCCATCTGTGTTGTGATTCCATGTACTCATATTGCTCAACCATCCAGCTAAGGCCTTCTGGTTGTACTGTGTAGCAGGGTAGGGATGAAGCTGAAATGGGTGTTCACATTTGGCTTTTGCTGAGTTCTGGTGACATCTTCAGCTCAAAAGTAGACTTGCCTATCTGGATGTGTGAGGCATCTATTTCCCTTGCTATTAAACTTTGAAAAGGAGAAGAAACTTTCCAGGGTATTTTCTTTTTTTTTTTCTTTTTTGTTTCTCTTTGTAGCTTTGGAGCCTATCCTGGCACTCACTCTGGAGACCAACACCCAGCTGTAGTTTTCTTTTAATGACCTCCAGAAAACACTATTTCATCAGTTGGATCTATCTCTAATGAGAAAATAATTTTTCTATACCTTTTCTGGTAATGTTACTTGAAAATAGGAACACACTTTGGCTTGGAGCTTAGTTGGTGAGAGTGCTTGCCTAGCATGCACAAAGCCCCTGCTTCTAGCCTTAGCAGCAAATAAAGTAGGCATGGTGGTACAGTCCCAGCATTCCAGCGCTATAGAGAGGAGAATGAAGACTTCAGGTCATCTTGGGCTATATAACAAGTTTGAGACCAGTTTGGTCTACTTGAAAGATTGAGATCTAATCTTTTTTGTTTTGTTTTATTTTTGTTTTTGTTTTCTTTTTGTTGTTTGTTTTTTGAGAAAGGGTTTCTCTGTGGCTTTGGAACCTGTCCTGGAACTAGCTCTTGTAGACCAGGCTTTTCTCCAACTCTCAGAGATTCGCCTGCCTCTGCCTCCTGAGTGTTGGGATTAAAGGCGTGTGCCACCACCACCCGGCTGAGATCTAATCTTAAAAGAAAAAAAAAGCATTAATGAGTTTCTTTTTTCTCCAGTTATATTTTTTTAGAACAGATGAAAAATATACCATGAGCAATTTAGTCCGTTCACCATCTAATTTGTTTTTATGAATGGGAAAGACCCCAAACTACAAATTTACTAGTCAACTTTAGTTTTGTAACTGTCTTATTTTTCAGTTTGAATTTTTGGACTGTGCTTCCTTTTCTCTTCTTTGATCCTAACTTTTAAGAATTGTTTCCTGGGTGCCCATGATAGCATTTATTTAAAATGTTTTCCCTTTTTCCCATTCTTCATCTTGCTCACATAACCTTTAATATTCTGTTCATGTGGCCCCATCCTCAGCAGATGTCTGCCTGTGTTCTCAAAGCATTTCATATGTATCATACTTCACATAATTAAGAAACTGCTTGTCCTTGGCCTCATGGGAGGACTGTGATTCCAGCACTGGGGAGCCTAGGATTCACAAGTTCAAGGCCTGCCTGGCCTACATAGTAAGATCCCATCTCAAAACTAGCACCCCACTCCCAACCCTGTCCACACACAGCAGATACTGTGATGGAAGACAATAAGAAGATAAAATATTGGAAATATTAAAGGAAGGATACTTTCCATAGTAGACTATAGGTTTTTATTTAGTATAATTACTCTTAAATTGTCATGATCAGATATTGAGTATGAAAATGTCCTTGTAGTATAAACTGCAGTAGACAAATGTGAGAGTGGAAGGCTTGGATTCAGATAATGGCTATTGAAAAGTTGAGTCAGGGGAAGAATAGAAGATAACAAGAAAGGAGATACCATAATAGAGGGAGACATTTTAGGTTTACAGAAAAATCAGGCACTAGGGAAACATCTGGAGATCTACAAAGATGACACCCACAGAAACAGCTGACCTGAACATCGGGGAACTCTTGCTCCCCAGACTGATAGCTGGGATACCAGCATGGGACTGATCCAGACCCCAGGAACATAGGTTTCAGTAAGGAAACCTCAGAAATCTATGGGACCTCCTGTAGTAGATCAGTACTTATCCCTGGCATAGGTATGGCCTTTGGGAGCCCATTCCACATAGAGGAATACTCTCTGAGCCAGGACACACGGGCGTGGGCCTAGGCCCTATCCCAAAGAATACGATAGACTCTGATGACACCCTATGGAAGGGCTCACCATCCAGAGGGAGAAGAAAGGATATGTGATAGGTAGGGTTTTAGTTGGGAGGGTGGTAGGGGAGGAGGGGAGGGAGAAGGGAACTGGGATTATCATGTAAAACAATCTTGTTTCTAATTCAAATAAAAAAATCTGCAAAAAAAAAAAAAAAAAGCAAAGAAAAAAAAAAAAAAAAAAAAGTAAATGAAAGACCTAGATGAAGGATTTGTAGAATCTGGTAACTTAATCTGGGAAAAACAGCTGATAACTACATTACTGTTTTAATTTAGCTTTATTTTTCTGTATTTTATGTTATTTTATTTTTCTCTTATTAGGGCAGTATTTTGAGATTGGCTCCCTTTCAGTCTATCCAGGTTTGCCTCAAACTCACTATGTAGTTGAGGCTGCTCTTGAACTTTTGATCCTACTGTGAATTAGAGGCAGTTGCTACTTTGCCTGGTATATTTGTTAATAACCAAAAACTGCTTTGGGAAGAAAGAATTTATTTTGGCTTGAGATTCCAGAGGGTTAGAGTCCATAATTGGGGTGTGGGGATGGGCATAGCAGCAGGAAGGTAGACGTGAAACCTGAGAGATCACATATTTATTCACATCCAGGAAGCAGAGAGCAAACTGAAAGTGGATAGAGGGTATGTATTCTCAAAGTTCCCCTCTCTCTCTCTGAGGGGCAAGGCTCTACTTCCTAGACATTTCATAACTTCTCCTAACAGTTCTGCCAACCAGGGATCAAGTGTTTAGATAGTTGAGTCCATGAGGGACACTACTATTCAGACTTCCACATCTGGCTTTTATATGTTTCTCTTAATAGAATAAGACTTCTTGTAATATGATTTACCTTGTAGGAAGATAGCATATAGAAACTATTAAAGTGAGTTCAGAAGTAAAAAGTAACAAAAATAAGTTATTCCTTGAAAAATGGTTTTTCTCCTCTTAATAACTGAGGGTCTGAAGATGTGGCTCAGTGGTAGAGCACTGCCTAGCATGCATGCAACTCTGGGCTCCCCATCCTAGAACTGCAAATCGGATGAACGAATGAGTAAATAAATTACTCAGAAGATGGGGAAGGTGTTTATTTCTTACTGATTCTACTTTTCTGGGAGACTTGTTTTCAGAAACTGCTTACTGTCAACAGAGCCAGGTACATAATTGTAATACACGGTGTCGACAATGGGGAAGGAAGAAATCTTTTTTTTTTTTTTGGGGGGGTGGGTTTCGAGACAGGGTTTCTCTGTGTAGGTTTGGAGCCTATCCTGGCACTTGCTCTGGAGACCAGGCTGGCCTCGAAGTCAGAGATCCTCCTGCCTCTGCCTCCCGAGTGCTGGGATTAAAGGCGTGTGCCACCAACGCCTGGCTAGGAGAAATCTTTTACATCGTATCACTGTATAAAACAGGTGTATTAGGTCCTGAGAGTTACTTATACTGAACTTTTCCTTTAATATTTCATCTAATGCTCATTCATAATAAACAGAACACTTACTAATCATGAAGACAATTATATGATTGTTTTAAGTCTTAAACTATATTTATTGAGTGTGTGTGTGTGTGTGTGTGTGTGTGTGTGTGTGTGTGTGTGTGTATGTGTGTAGGTCAGAGGACCATTTGCTTATGTCGGGTTTCTTAGTCTACCATGAGGTCCCAGGCTTGGCAGCAGTCACTAAACATCCAATTCCCATAAAATTCATTACGGTACTCCCTTTGCATCTTTTGTGTTTACTGAGCAGAAAATTAACGTCAGAGCTTTAAGACTATTATTACTGAACCTATTTTGTTTTTTCCCTTTTTCTTTTTATTCTTCTCTTATAATACATCCTTATTAAATCCTTCCCTCCCTCCACTCCACCTAGTTCCTCACCATTCTTCCAGATCCATTGCTCCTCCATTTCCCTTCAGAAAAGAGCAGGCCTTCCAAGAATCTGAACAAAAACATTGTTGCACATAAAATAAAAGACCCAGAAACAGATATTGAGCTTCAAGTTTTAAACTGAAGATCAGAAAAGCAAAGCAACTCTACTTCAACTCAGACCAAAGGGGTGATCCTCAAACTGTTCCCGACTTTACTGCTCCTCAGATTCACTCAGACTGCTATGTTCTCAATGTGGCTAGAGACTAATTCTCAGATTGAATGACTCTACCTTTTATATCTCTCAAACCTGGGATTAAAGACGTGAGCTCTGATTCACTCTATGGTAGCCCAGGGTGATCTTGGACTCAGAGATCCATCTGCCTTTCTTCTGAGTCCTGGGATTAAAGGTGTGTGACACTACTGTTTAGTTTATATAGCTGCTGGGATTAAAGTGTGTATCACCTGATCTCTATAGCTTGAGGCTGGCTTTGCTTTCTGAATTCTCAGGCAAGCTTTAATAAATCATAAATTACATATCACCACAGAACATGGCATAACAAGATGCAATAAAGACTAGGCACAAACCCTCATATCAAGGCTGGATGAGACAACCCAGAAGAAGGAAAAGGCTCCCAGGAACAGGCAAAAGAGTGATAAACACTCCCACTGTCAGGAGTCCCACAAAAACCCAGAGCTAAACAACCACAGCATGTATGCAGAGAGGCCTAGCACAGACCAGTGCAGGCTCTGTGATTACTGCTCCAGTCTTTCTGAGCCCCTATGAGCCCTGCTTGGTTGATTCTATGAACCATGTTCTCCAGGTGTCTTTGTCCCCTCTGGCTCTTACAGTCCTTTCTCCCTCTCTTCTGTGGAATTCCCCAGACTCTGCCCAATGTGTTTGACTGTGGGTCTCTGCATCTGTTCCCATCAGCTGACAGAGGAAACCTCTCTGATGATGATTGGGCTAGGCACTGATGTATGAGTATAGTAGAATATTATTAGGAATCATTTCATTGCCTTTTTTTTAAATGCCAGTAGAATTTGGTTTTACTCTATGTCTTTGAGCCATGAAGCTTCCAGTTCCTGGCTATCTAGACAGTGTCAGACATGGGTTCTCTCTCTCTCAGTGGCTGGTCTCAAGTTAGACCAGACATTAATTGGCCACTTCCACAAGCTTTGAGCCACCATTGCCCCAGCACATTTTATAGGCAGGGCAGGTTGAAGGTTGACAGTTTTGAGGCTGGGTTAGTGTTCCAGTACTACCTCTGGAAACCTTGCTTGGTTACAGAAGATGGCTGGTTCAGGGTCCATATCCTCCATTACTAGGAGTTCTCACTAGGGTCACCCTCATAGGTTCCAGGAAGTTTCCGCTGTAGTGGGTTTCCACATTGTTCTCAAATGTCCCCCAGTTCCAGTCATGTCTCCCCATACTATCTCCCTCCATCCTTCTCTCCTCCACTTGATCTGTCCTGTTCTCATCTTCACCTGCCCCCCAGTCCACCCAGAAAATCTTTTATTTCCCCTTCCCAGGGACGGGGTCCATACATTCCCCTAGAGCTTTCCTTGTTAGTCTTTTGGGGTTTGTGGATTGTAGCATGATTATCATTTTTTTTTCTTTTAACAGCTAATGTCTACTTAAAAGTGAGTACAGACCACATTTGTTTTTGTGAGTCTGGGTTATCTTACTCAGGATAATTTTTTTCTAGTTCCATCCATTTGCCTGAAAATTTCATATCATTTTTCTAACTGCTGAGTAGTACTCCATTGTGTAAATATACCACATTTTCTTTATCAGTTCTTCAGTTGAAGGACATCTAGGTTATTTCCATTTTCTGGCTATTATGAATAAAGCCAGTATGAAAATAGTTGAGCAGGTGTCCTTGTGTGTCTTTTGTCTTGAGATAGGTCAATTCCCAATTTTCTGAGGAACCACCATATTGAACTCTATAGAGGCTGTACAAGTTTGCACTCCCACCAGCAGTAGAGGAGTGTTCCCCTTGCTCCAGTCCTCTCCAGCATGAGTTGTCACTTGTGTTTTTGACCACAGCCATTCTGATAGGTATAAGATGGAATCTCAGAAAACAAAAACAAAACCCCAAAAAACAAAACAACAACAAAACAACAACAACAAAATGATAGCATGGATGACTGCCAGAAGTGAATATCAGAAACTGAGGTAAAAGCAGTAGCCAGTGTGTAGTAGCCTTTTGTTTGTGCCCCACATTGAGGGGTCATCTGTGAGAACCCATCTTGGGGGGCTTTTGTCGGATCTAGCTGACTTTCCCAGTTCATACCTGAGAGGGGGAGTGTGGATTGAGGAAACACCAGGTAAAGATACTAAGGAAAAGATAGAAATACAGAATAGAGTCAGAAGGGTAATCCAGTGAATACTGAGAGCCTCAAATTTATTCTTTTTTCTTTCTTTCCTTCTTTCTTTTGGTTTTTCGAGATAGGGTTTCTCTGTGGCTTTGGAGGCTGTCCTGAAACTAGCTCTTGTAGACCTACAAGCTGGTCTCGATCCGCCTTCCTCTGCCCCCTGAGTGCTGCGATTAAAGGCGTGCACCACCAATGCCCGGCCTTCAAGTTTATTCTTTAACATTCTAATATAGCCAAACCAAAAAGGGGGAAAAGGCAAGAGACTTCTTACCAAGATACAAGGAACAAATAGACTTATTTCTATAATTTTCCAAACATTCAGTAGACTAAATCTCTCATTATCTGACCTTGAGGGTTAAGATTAACCACATCTTAGACCAAGTCTCTTGTTATTTAGATTTAGAGATCCACGCCTAAGGTCAAACATCCTATAGTAGCCTTGCCTTATGATTTTAGCCTTGGAAGAGTAAGGATAGTTTTGAACTCTCTGACTTTAAGTCAAAATGAAGTGAAACCATTTTTATGGACCCTGACAATTCTCCCTTCTAAATTTAATTAATGCCAGTGCTTTTGCCACAAGACAAATATCATCTATATAATAGTGTTCAATTATTCTAATGAGTCCTTTTTCCCCAAAGGGGAAGTCTCTGAGGCAACACAGAAATCAGTTTTGACTGGCAAAAGTGAGTTCTATGTCCCAAGATACAGTGTGGATAAACTTGTAGTCCTTGGCCAGATTCATGATAATTAAAACTCACAGAGGTCTGGGAAGTTGGTGTAGCAGGTTTGTTGAGAAACTGGAAATCACCAACAGTAGTCTCTTTCCCTTCTCAGACTATAGAATGATGGCATCAGAGGGTCAGGAACACAGTTTCAGCAGATCTCACTCAAAGTTGTCTGGGGGCCTTTATTAGCTATGTATGATGTCATCAGGTATGGCATTCCTCTGCTTGATATACCTCATCAGATGTTTAGGCAGCCCACAAGTCTTGATTTCTTCCTTCAAGAGAAAACAAATATGGCCTTGTTGTGCCCAAATTCTGAATCCCCAAATCACCAAGAGGCCCATTTTGATGCAAAAGCATGGTGGGGTGGGGGGAAGACGCCGAGAAGCCATGGCATAGAGATCTTATAGGGAAGAATAAGGGGAGTGTCTAGGGTTACGCACAGGCTCAGGATTGGTGTGCCTCCAGGCTTGGAGGGCTTGCCCTGTGTTGATTGGTCAACTGGTTGTTATGGCCCATAGGCCCTCCCAGGGTGGTTGCTATGCTCTGCTCGTCATTGCTGTGCACTTGTCCGTAAAGCACACCCAGAGCCAAAAAGCACAGCACTTCCAGCTAACTTCTAATTGGTTCCTTGCTACGAGGCAGGCATCTGACCTCCTAGTGACCAAGGCAAGGTCAGGCAAGCACATGCTAGGCTGATATGGCTGCCAAAATGGGGAGCTAGTCTCTTCAGCCTCAACCCATATTAAAACAGGATTGGTCCTTTCCATAATCCAGTGTAAGGATCTTTCCATTTATTTGGCTTGAGAAAAAGTTGCTTGAGTCCCATCATGCCAGAATCTACAAGTGCCAGATTGCTCATGAACATCCACATTCAGAAAATTTTAAATGAAGAGTGCATGATTTAATGCAATATGTGGAGACTGGTATACAACTCCCCTTTACTTATTTTTTGAAGTTGTGTTTTCAAAGCTCCATGGGCAAGTCAATTGTATGCTCCATCTGAGTTAGCATTTGCCTAGCAGCTGTTTAGGTGAACTAGGATCACAACTGCCCTTAAGAATCTCATCGAGGAGGTCAAGATCCCCTGTAGACAGTTTTAAATAGGGTTGTAGCCATTGAATATCTCCCAATAGTCTTTGAAAGTCACTCAAAGATTGTAAGCTACCTTTCCTAATTTCCAATTTTCGAGGCTTAATTTCGTTAGAATATAACATATGTCCCAAATACTGAAAAGGTGGTTGTCTTTATAGCTTTTCAGGGGCAATTGTTAACCCTGCTTTGTCAAGATTTTGCTGCAGCTGTCCATATGTTGCAAGCAAAACTTTTTCATTTTTATGGGCAAGTAAAATATCTAAATAATGAATAATATAAACCTGCAGAAATTGTTCTCTAATATTTTGTAAAGCTTGAGCTACAAACTTCAGGCACAGTGTTGCACTATTAACCATGCCATGGGGCAAGAACTTCCACTGATATCTCCTAATGGGATCCTTGAAATTAACTGATAGAACACTAAATGTAAATCTATGACAATCTTGGGGAGCCAAAGGGATGGTATTGAAGGAACCGGCTTCCCTTTTGGCAG